>NW_006399897.1:1787640-1798438 GCF_000299155.1 Elephantulus edwardii | reverse complement strand
TTTTTTCCCAAAGGAAAAAGAAATCTCTAGGAGCCCCGGGTGGGCGGAGGAGGGTAGCAGAGAGGATTGGAAACCCAAGTTCTTTATAAACTTTCATTAAAATTAGATTTAAAAAAAATAAGGACATAATATATTGAGCAAATTTTCTGCCAGTGACTTCTTTGAAGTGCTAAATTTTAAGAATATCACTTTAAAGATTATGATGTGCCTGATTCAAGCCATAGTATATTCAGTCATTCATATGCAAGTGAAAGTTAAATCATGAATAAGAAAGAACAAAAGATTGATGAATTGGAATTTTAATGTTGACAAATAATATTGAATATGCCATCATGTGCCAACAAATTTTCAAAATCTGTCTTAGAAAAATCCAGCCACAACTTTCCTTAGAGGCAAAACTTGTAAAACTTCATCTCACATCAAAACTCAAGACTCACCATTGCCCAGTGGGTTCTGAATCATAGCTACCCTTCGTAAGTGTTCTGAGGTTGTATATTATATTAAAAGGAAGTTCTCTATTGTCCTTTCATGGAACAACAGTTGGAGTCAATCAACTAGAGACAAGAGCAAAGGCAGTGCAACTCAGTTCAGACTACCCTAACAGAGTCTTATGCACTTTAGCCTTACATTATCATCAGAGTCCAGTTTGTAAAAAAAGGAAAAAAAAGGATCATGTTTGAAAAATTAGATGATAATAAACAAGAAGAAAACCCTTAATGAGGTGGATTGGCACAGTGACTGACCAGTGACCTAACATTGGTGAGGATAGTGTGATAGATTCATTCAGGAAAGGCATGAATTTGCTGTTCATGGGGTCACTATGAGTTGAATTCAAATTAAAGGCATCTAACAACAACAACAACAACAACATAAGAAATAAAGTACAAATTTTTCTGCCTTAAATATCTTAAAAACTGGGGAGCTTTGGTGACCTAGTGGCAGGGAGCTGCAACTGTAGTCCCAAAGGCACACGGTTCGAATCCACTAGATGCTCTGCCAGGGAAGGAGGGACAATCTCCTCCTGTGCCAGTCAGATGTGATTTGAGGGTACACTCACACAAAAATAATAAAATAAAAAACAAATTTTAAAAACTTTCTTACTATGGTTTGGAAAATGATATTGTCATAGTTGAATTTTTACTAAAAATTAAGTTGTGTTGGAAGTAGAAATGATGGGAATGCTAATTAATATGTTCAAGTTTATGTTTCAATAGTGGCTCCTATTTTTTTTTAAGGGCACTGTATTTGGAACCAGAGAATTCTACATTTTAGCTCTATCACAACTGTTTTGACATACATTTAAGCACGTATTAAAAGACTAAACTACAAGGCATTTAGAAACACCTACTTAACCATGTTAAATATTCAAATTATGAACTCTGCTGTATGTACCCAAACTGGTATATTAAATCAGAGTCAAGAATTTGTTTGGACATTTAATTTCTTTATTTTTAATTTCTAGCTCTGCCTTGTACATATGCCAAAAATTTTAGGAAGGATGACCTATAAAATTTCCAAATCACAAATCCATTTTATTTACTTATTACTCTTACTTTTTTTTCACTCTTACTTCTTAACACTACCCCATGCTACCACATATTTAAAAAATTTACACAATACAAATTTATCACATGTGAGTAAGGAAATGACAAATAACTCAGATGATACTAATCATTGATGAGGAAAGAAATACTGATTAGAAGCCAGTAAAAAAATTCATTTTATCATTTCATATTTTTAATATTAATTGAAGGGGGATATTGTTAAGCTTCCCCAAAATGCTATGCAAAAGTATACTAATGATTTCAGAGTAAGAAAGAGTTTCTTAAACAATTGACCAAACCAGAAAACATTAAGTTAATAATTAACATATTTGACAATGAAATTGAAAGGGTTTTTTTATTCCTCAGTGAAATAAGCTATAAATGTCAGTATTGAAAAACCCACAAATAAGAGAAAAGAATTTTATATTTTATTACCTAGTAACTGTTTTACTATTTATAATTTATGAAGAAAAACAAATACACCCTCAAATGGTATAATGGAAAAATGGGTAAGATTTGTGAACAAATACTCCACAGAAAAGAAAACTAAACATCCAAATCTTTAAGAGATGCCAAACAAATAAGTTAGTTCAATGAAAATGAAAATGAAGATCCTATTGTGTGAACATAATGTCCTTCTCCAAGTAATAACCCCTCCTAGCAACATGCTCAACGTATGTGAGGTGAAGCCTCATCATTTTTGTCTTCAAAAGGCACTCTAACTGCACCCTTTCCAAGATCTAGTTGGTTGTTCTTTTGGCTGTTCATGGGATGTTCAGTGATCTTCTCTAATACCATAGCTCAAAGGCTAAGGAGGGGCTTTTTCTTGGATAAGGACATGATGTTAGGAAAGGTGGAAGGTGTATGAAGGAGAGAAAAACCTCTTCGATCAGGTGGATTGATGCGTGACTGCCAAAAAGGGCTCTTGTGTGTCAGGAAGCGTGAGGATGACACAGAATAGAACAGGGTTCAAATCTTTTGTTCATAGGGTCTCTCTATGTGTAGTACTTGACTCCACTGCACCTAGCAACAATAATTGGGTACATACATACATACACTTCTTACAATACTAAGCAGGTACAAAGATATAGGAAGATTAGACTTTGCAAATTATTTAAACTCCCATCAGCATTAGAAAATAACACTTGCTAGAGTGAAGAAAAATGATGCAAGTATATACAGTAATGAGGTAGAGTAAGTCTAGAAATATATGCACCAACATGCATATGTGTTTTTAAAGGAGGACCAGCTACAGGTCAATTCCAACTTGATGGTATACAACAACAATGATGACAATTGGAAAAGAAAGGTGCATAAACTTAGTTACCCAGTACATAATACTGTTTTGTTGCTATGTAGTGTTGAGTCAGAAATTGACTTATATTGAACCTCAAGCGAGTTATCAGAGGTTGAAATATCAGGGAAGCGAGTTGCTCATCATCTGCCCACAGAGCAGTGGGGTATTTAAACATGTTTCTTTGATTTGCCAGCACAACGCTTTACCACTAGGTAATTAGCACTTCCTAGTATATTGTTGTGTTTTTAAGTGCCGTTGAGTCACAGGCACTCATAGGGACCCTATGAACGGAAGTCCTGGACACCTCCTGTATAACTTTCTCCTTTCTCCAAGTTCATAGGGTTTCCAGAGGCAAACTATTGTGAATATGGATGCCACTCCTGCTTTTAAGCGACTTTTAATCGGATAGCTTCACCAAACACTGTCCACCATGGGTAACCAGTCTCACATTTGACTCATCAGTGTCAGTGTTCGGCTTCACAGCAACCACGAATTACCTCTGTACAGCAAGTGAACATACCAGGGGTACACGACCTAGAGGAATGTTTACAATAACGTCTATAATATTACTTGTATTAAATATGAAATGTTCAGATTTACAAAATTACCTATTTCACAGTTATAATTAGTGATAAACATACTCATATTCATACAACCTTGAAATACTTCCACATAACTGTCTGTATATGCTGTAAATAGTAGAAGAAATGAAGAAAAATTTTGAAATTTTCCTATCCATAGCCAAATACTTTGAAGAAATATTTTGCTGTGCCTGGGGACTCAGAGTCATAGTCTGGGAGATATCAAGGTCAACCAATATAACATAGTCTACAAAGGCCACATTCCAAAGTTTACACTTGTGAGAAATTTGTTGTTAGGTACTGTATGGAATAATCAAAGTTATGAAAACATGTAATAGGAAACAAAACTGTCTAATTTTGTATCATCCTTCAAATATTGTCTTTACTTTACTTTACTTTATTTTACTTTACTTTACTTTATTGTACTTTACTTAAATCCATCATTTCAGTCACTATAGGGATCTTGAATTCTTGCCAGCACTTATCTGCGGTGCAAATTTTACCCTATTGGAGAAGTATCTTTATATGCATAGATCCTTCACTGAAGAATACATTCAAATGACAAACTACCACATGACAAAATGTTCAAATTTCCTAGCTATCAGAGAGGTGCAAATCAAAACAACTATGAGATATCTCAAACAGCAACAATAGCAATTTTCAACAAGTCAACAAACCAGATATGTTGGAATATCTGTGAAATTGTTGGAATTGCTATCCACTGATGGTGAGAATTTAAAATGGTATAACCACTATGGGAGGTGATATGGAGCTCTCTCAAAAACTTGAAAATAGAAATACTATTTGACCTGAAATTCTACCACTAGGAATATATCCTAAAGAAATCATAGTGCTGAATCAAACAGGTGTATGCACACCACCTATGTTTATTGTTGCATTACTTACAATATCAAACAGATGGAAGCAACTCAAGTGCCCATCAACAAATGAATGAATAGAAAATCTATAATAAAGTCACACAATAGAATATTATGCAGCACTGAAAACAATGAACTGGTAAACATTACACTACATGGGTCAGTCTGGAAGACATTATACTCAGAACTATCTCAGTGAGAGGAGGACAAATACTACATAACACTGCTCTTATAAAATAGGACTGACATGGGGGTTGGGAGTAGAATAGGACAAGAATGGCTAGATAATGAACACTGCACTGGAACAGAGGAGGGGAAGAACTGTAAAGGAATATATGATTAGGCATTATACATATGACAAAATCTGGATCAAGAAATGCATTGCAAAATGGACAAGGAGAAGGGGAAAGGATGGGGGTGATGAATATGTGCAACAATGAATGAATAAAATAATTAAACAAAAGAAAGTACATTTTGTACCTACATCATTGCTCATAAGGTCATATGAGCCATAGTTGACTCTACAGGGCATAGCCACAACAGCAATCTGGAATGAAGAGTGTATAAATTCAAATACTATTAATTCAAACTTGACCTTCTTTCACCATGTTGCTTGAGATCTTAAGGATGGGGAAGGAAACTCTACTCTCTTCTGTCACGTCACTGGATATCTCCAGTTTATGTTGGGAAATTTGGAGGACAACTACTTTGCTGACTGACTAGAAGAAATTCATATTTGTTCCCATACACAACAAAAGTGACCCAACAGATTATAGAAATTAAAGAACAATATAAATAGTATCACGTACAACCAAAATATTATAGAATATCATCCAAAAATGGCTATAAAAGTACACTAACAGAAAACTGCCATAAGTTCAAATTGAGTTTAGAAGAGGACATTGCACCAGACATATTCTTAGTGTCAGATGCATCCTGGCTGAAAGTAGAGAATGCAAGAGGAAAGTCTATTTGTGTTATATTGAGAATGCAAAGACCTTAGACTGTGTGGATTATAATAAACATTGGTTGGCATAGAGAAGAATGAAAATTCTAGAACACTTAATTATGCTTTATTTATAGATAAGCTATAAGCTATCTATGTATAAGCTATATCTAGACCAAGACACTTTTGTGAAAAGAGAGCAAGGTAACACTGCACCATTTAAAATAAAGAAAGATGTGTTTCAAGGGTTTGTATCCTTTATCCATACCTACTCAGTCTGTATACTGAGAAAATCATTCAAGAAAATAGACTCTGAAGAAAAACGTGGCATCAGGATCAGAGAAAGATTATCCAACAACATGCATTATGCAGATGACACAATCTTGTTAGATGAAGGTTAGGAGGAGGCCTTGAAACACTTGACCACAGCCATCAATATGATTTCATCTCAGCATCAAGAGTATGAAATTCCTCACCACTAGATCCAAAGCATCATTATGAATGTTATTGTTATGTGCAATTGAGTCAACTATGGCTCATACCGACCCTAGGAATAATGGATCTGAATCTTACCCTATTCTACATCAACATTATCTCTGATACACCTGGCCTCATTGCCATGAGAACTGTGCCAATCCGTTTTCCCAGGATCTTCCTCTTCTGCACTGACATTTCCTCTAACTTCTAAGCATGATGTCCAATGACTGGTCCCTCCTGACAATATGCCCAAAGTATATTAAATGGAGCTTCAAAATCTTTGCCTCCAAGAAGCAAAATGGTTTTACAATTTTTAGGACAGACCTATTTATTCTCTTGGCAATCTATGGCATGTTCAATACTCTTCTCCAGAACCACAACTCAAAGGCATTAATTCTTCTGTCATCTTTATTCATTGATCAATTCTCAGATGTGTAACAAGCAATTAAGATGACCAGGGTTCAGATCAAGTATACCTTAGTCTCTAAACTAACATGGGTGCCAATTAGCACTCTAGATAAATCCTTGACAGTGGATTTTCCCAGTGCAACTCATCTTTTGATTTCTTAGCTGCTACTGCCAAGAATTCTCAGCCTAGTGGCAAGAAAGCTGTACTGCATGCTCAAGTAGTGTAGTGGCAAGAAAGTAGGCCTGCAAACCTGAAAGCCCATGATTTGAGGTCACTAGCTGTTCTGCAGGAGAAGGATGGGCAATCTCATCCCACGTGATTAATTGCCTCTAAAAACTCACCAGAGAATCAGCTACTGCTCAGTTCTGACTTTATGGTACATAATAACAACTTCCAAGAGTGTTGATTGTGGATCCAAGCAAGACAAAAACAATAACAAACTCAGTCTTTTCTCAACCAATCATGATACTGCCTACTGGCCTGGTGATGAAGATCTATATTTTCGTGATGTTTAGATACAATTAATCTTGAATGCTACAATATTTGACCTTCAGCAAATGCTTCAAGTCCTCAGTTTCAACAAGTAAGGTTGTGTCATTTGACTAATACTTGTTTTTTATGAGTCTTCTGCCAATCCTAATGAAGACTCAACAATTACAACTTCATGATAGATGGAGAAATGATTGAAATTATCAACAATTTCAGCTTACCTATGTCCATTATCATCACTCTTCATTCTACCAGTCATGATATAAGGAACTGTATTGCATCTGCTAAGTCTGTAGTTGAGGACCTCTCCAAAGGGTCTAAAAGGATTTGAGAGGAGAATTCATGTTAGTGTAATTACTAACGAGTACCTGATCAGGCCTTGGACTTTTCAAGCACTTTGTATGCATCTTAGAGTTGGACAACAAATAGGACAAGAGAAGATGGCTTGATGCTTTTGAGTGCCGGTATTGGAGAACAGTCCTGAATATCCCAAGGACTGAAAGAACAGACAGATATGTTTTGAGAAAGTGAAGCTGCAGTGCTCCTTGCTGGCAAAGATAACAAAGCTTCATATCACATACTTTGGGTATATTGCTAGGAGAGACTATTCCTTGAAAAGGAACATCATATTAGGAGAGGCTATTTCTTAGCCAGCGACATCATACTTGAAAAGTGGAAGGTCAGTGAAAAAGAAGCAGCACCTTAATGAAATGAATTGACACAATGCCTGTGATAATTATCTCAGGTGTGTCAGACATGATGAAGATGGTACAGGATAGGACTGGACCCAGATCTGTTGTTCAAAAGGCAATTATGAGTCATACTCACCTCAATAGCCCCTAACAACAGCAAAAGGTTAAATCCAAAGCGTAATGGAACACATCAGTTTTAGTCTCCATGATATTGACACTAGAAGAAGTAGATGGTACCTACCTCACAGGACTGACTGCATTAAGAGGGATCATATCAGATAGCTCCTGTGTGAAGTGAAAAGTGCAAAATAACCCAAAACTGTAGAAGAATCTGGACAAATTACTCTGATACAGTTGTGTGGAATCTTAGATATGATGGCCCTAAGACATAATCCACACTGGGTTCGAAATCACCTCAATGTCCAGTCAAGCAATTGTTGTGTGTGCCATCTAGTAAGAACTGACTCATAGTTGACCCTGCAGTGCATTTTGGGAGGTAGTAAATCACAGAGAAAGACGGTACCAATCTTCCTCTTTCCAAGCAGCTAGTGCATTGAAACCACATACCCTTCTGTCGGCAGTACAGCTTCTTACCAGTAGACAACTAGAGCTTCAGTCAACAACAGACAGACCTATCAGGTGAATAATAAAACCGGAAAGAAACACACTCGGTAGAATGATCAATCTTACAAAAGCAAAGGGAAATATTTGCCCAAAGATATTGAACTTTCTGAAGGTAGGAAATCTATAGGAAATAGGGACTAATAGAAATAGGAAACAAATAGAAAAAAATTGGAATTTATCGTGTAAGAATTGAAATTAATGTCTTAAGACAAAATGGGTTTTACTGTTGAATAGAAAATCAATCTGCTTTGTAAATTTTCACTCAAGTCACAAAAAAAGTTAAAAAATTATTGTTATGTGCTGTTGAGTTGAATATGACCCATAGCCACCTTATGAACAATCGATCTGAACCCTGTTCTATCCTGTGCCATCTTAACAGTCTTTGACACTCTCTAACTTGTTATTATAATTACTGTGTTGATCCATCTTGTTGAAGGTTTTGTTCCCTTGTGCTGACCCTCCACTTTCCCAGGTATAATGTCCTTTTCCAAAGGCAAGCCCCTCCTAATGACATGCACAAAGTATTTGAGACATAGCTTCAACCTCCTTGCCTCTGAGGAGACCCTGTTGGCACTTTCTCCAAGACATATTTGACTGTTCTTTGACAGTACAAGATGTTCAATACTTTTCTCGAGCACTACAACTCTAAAGCATCAATTCTTCTTCTGTCATCCTTCATGATTTATTTATTAAAAGAAGACATAGCAACGAGACAAACTGGCATTCAAGACTTTCAAATTTATCTACCTTTTAAAACTTTATCATAAACATTCATGTACTACTATCATTAATTTTTACTACTTGATGAAGAAGTGAGTATATGTGAATTAATTAAATTATTTTTAAAATTATCTTTAAAAACATTTAAAATATTTTAATCTAAGTGATATTATTATAGTAATATGTGAATTGGAGAGGGGGCAAAAGTAGGCTTTAAAGAAATAAGTCAAAAGAAGTTTTTAATTATTTTCCAAACCTTAACTCTTTCCTCAGGTAACTAAAGCTGGTGTGACATAAACTTATCCAATTCTAGGTTTTCCTGATCCTGGCAATATTTCAAGGGTCAGAGTTTCACAAGTTAAAAAAAAAGTCATTGCAGACCATATTTTCATTGTTCGATTATATAAAGACAAGTATATTTGAAGTGGAACTTCCTGGATTAATATTATTCAGCATGGCACTGTACCCCAGGTGAAAGAATTGATTATCAAAATAATATTGAACCTTCCAGTGGGTCTGTGAGCACACCTGCATATGAGGCTCCCAGAGTTTCATATTTTTATTTCAGCAGTCTACCATCTCTCAAATCTCCTATAAATCCAAGAAACGCTGGTACTGTTACTTTACAACATCTGGTTCCTAGTGGCAGGTTATAGTGTGAAGTAGCACTCAGAGATTAGGAAAAAGACTCAGCATGAATATGTCCCTAAATGGTGTATTTTCAGCACAAATGAATAAGACCAGGACAGAAAGTTACGGAGTTCATATGCCCAGAACATATATAATTCAGAATAACACTTGTAAGTAATTTCAGTTGAAGGCATATTTATTAAACATGGCATTATGCTAGGCCCTGTAGGGAAAAAAAATATTTTTTTACATTATTCTTAGGGTTTACAGGTTTATGAATGCTATAATGGAAAGCAGACAGAGCATATATACATCATGATGGGGGAGATATTCATGCTGACCTGTGACAGATGTGTGTGTGTGTGGGGGGGGGTGGGTTATTTTATGTACTCTTGAGTAGAACCAACTCATGGCTGACTCTACAGAGGATTTTCAGAGGCTCTAAATTGTCCAAGAGGAGATTTCTTATTTTTCTTTAGTCAAGAAGTTGGTCATTTTGGCCCATCTATTTTTGGTTGGAAATACAACTTCTTACCCACTAGGATGTGAGAGCTGCCCTCCCTTAAAAAAATAAATAAAATATAGTAATAATAATAATAATAAATTATATTGCTTTCCATACAAAATTTCATTTTACACTTTTGTCATCCACATTGTGTTTCATACGTATATTCCCATACATTTATAAACTAACCCATTGAATTACTCACCATTATCCCATCTTTTTAGGTATCCACCAGACCTTTCCCATTTCCTTTATACCTCTCCCTCTACCTAGCAAGTTGTGTGACCCTATGATTTCTCCCCTGCCCATCCTTACCCATCTGCTCTCACCCCTTTCCCCCCTTAGATCCGCATACATGTTTTACTAAGTTGTCATACTATTCTTACAATAATAGTCTTATGTAGTATTTGTACTTTTGAGACTGAGTTGGTTCACTCAGCATAACACAGAGGTCCACTTTTAATATATATTCCTTAAATATTATATATAGATTTAACTTCAGTGTAATAATTTGTAGCTTAAATAGAACTCACTGCTTAGAGAATTCCTCTGGGACCAAGTTCAATTCTTTGTATTACATATCCTTCTCTCTGTTTAATAGCATAATTATTTTTTAATTAAATATAAATTTGTATTGAACAGTATTAGTTCAAATAGAGAAATCCAAATAGCTACAGGGTCCTGTTTTTCTAAAGTATTTTATTCCTAAGGCATTTCAGAATAGACTTTTAAATCATATCTACAGCTTTTTTTAATTTTCTTTTTATTATTTTTGTGTGAGTGTACCGTCAAATCAGATCTGACTGGTACAGGAGATTGTCCCTCCTTCCCTGGCAGAGCATCTGGTGGATTCCAACCATGCGCCTCTGGGATTTGTAGTTGCAGCTCCTTGCCACTAGGCCACCAGAGCTCCCCATGTCTACAGCTTTTATGAATTTAAGATTAACTTTATTGAATGTTGGAACAAAGAGAAGAGAGTATTTTTCTGTACTTTTAACAAACAAGA
>NW_006399897.1:1786195-1787540 GCF_000299155.1 Elephantulus edwardii | reverse complement strand
ATTTCAATGCAAAACCATCAGAAAGGACAAGGAAGGTGACTACATAATGCTTAAAGGGTCAATAGAATAATAGGTCATAACAATAATAAATATCTATGCACCCAATGAAAGATCTGCAATACATATAAAGCAAACATTAACAAAATTGAAAAAGGAAGTAGACACCACCAATATAGTAGCTGTAGATTTCAATACACCACTCTCAAAAAAAGACAGAATTACCAGAAAGTAACTCAACAAAGATGCTGAACAATTAAACCACACAATAAACCGACTCAATCTCATAGATAGTTATAGGCTAATACACCCAAAAAAGCACAATGTGCATAGAACATTCTCCATAATAGATCACATTTTAGGTCACAAGTCAAGCATTAATAAATTTAAAAAAACCATAGAAATAATAAAAAGCATCTTCTCAGACCACACTGCTACAAAATTAGAAATTAATAACAATAGGATAAAGGGGAGGAAAAACACATACATTTGGAAGTAGAACAACATCTTGCTTGAACATGTATGGGTACTATAAGAAATAAAAAGTGAAATTAAAAAGTTTCTTGAAACAAATGAAAATGAAAAACATCACTTACCAAAACCTCGGGGAAACAGCAAAAGCAGTATTCAGAGGTCAATTTAGAGCAATAAGCAAACACATCAAAAGCCAGGAGAAAATGTCCATTAACTCTCTAATTTAACATCTCCAACAAATTGAAAAATAACAGCAAGAAAACCTGAAACCTTCTAAAAAAACCTGAAATTATACAAATTAGGGCAGAAAGAAATGAAATAGGAAACAGAAAAACAATTGAAACCATCTACAAACCTCGGAGTTGGTTATTTGAAAAGGTCAATAATATCATCAAACCATTAGCAAACCTAACAAAGAAAGAGAAGACACAAATAATCCTAATAAAAGATGAAATGGGCAACGTCACAACAGAACAAACTAAAATAAAAAGGTTAACACTGGAATATTATGAAAAAAATATACTCAAACAAATATGAAAACCCAGAGGAAACAGACAAATACTTAGAAATTCACAACCTACCTAAACTGACACAGACCGAAATTGAACATCTGGACAGACCCATTACAAAGAAGAAATTGAAAAAGTAATAAAACAATTTTCAGCCAAAAAAGCCCTGCACCAGATGATTTTACAAGTGATTTTATCAAACATTCAGAGAAGAAATGTCACCAATTCTATTTAAGAATGTAGGAAAAAGTTGGCATTCTCTCAGACTCATTCTATGAAGCAAATATATCCTTGACACCAAAGCCAGATAAAGACACAACCAAATAGAAAATGATAGGCCAATATCTTTCATGAATATAGATCCA
>NW_006399897.1:1775819-1783645 GCF_000299155.1 Elephantulus edwardii | reverse complement strand
ACAAACATACACATACACAACCCTATATATACACAAACATATATATACACAAACATATATATAGTTGTTTGTTGTTAACTGCTGTCGAGTCTTAGGTGACTCATAGCCACCCAATGAACAAAAGACCCAAACACCTGTGTGACTTTCATTGTTTCTTCAGGTTCGTAGAGTTTCTGGAGGCAAACTATTTCAGAAGTGTATGCCACTCCTGCTTCCAAGCTTGTTTTAATTGGAGAGCTTCACCAAACACGGTCCACAATGGGCAACCATTATCGAATTAGACACAACAGTGCCACAGCGTTCAGCATCAGAGCAACCACGAGTTACCTCTATACAGCAAATGGACAGATCAGGGCTATATGACCTACAATAATACTTGACCAGAAACAATTTAAGCAGGTCTGAGGACTGTGGGAGCATCGCTTCCTGTCCTCTAGGCCAACTGAGATCTCTCATTGTTGTTTTTGTTTTTGTTTTTAAGTGCCGTTGAGTTGTAGTGACCGTATGAACAAAAGACCCGAACAGTTGTATGACTTTCATAATTTCTCCAGATATATATACATTTCTTGATTATTTTATTATTCATTTTCTAAAGTAAGAGGAAACAGAAGAGTTATGTGTGTGTGTGTGTGTGTGTGTGTGTGTGTAATTCTCTAGAACTCCTATTATTTTTTTAAAGAAATGAGAGTTAATTGTTCTTAGTATATACAATTTGTCAATATGCACCTTAAATTCTAAATTAATCTGGGAATTATGGAATCAACCATAGCAGCTACAGCAGAGACCTGAGACAAGACAGAGCAGACCTTAGAACATGGAAATGGAGAAGTGATCATTTGCCCAAGTTTATTGGAGGACTGGGGAGGGGAATGTCATAATTGTCAGGACCGAGGACTTAGTAACACTCTCCTAAAGCCACAAGACTCAAGGCTGAGGTGCCTGTGAACACATTTTAGAAGCTATTCTGACTGTATTCTGCCACTAAGCTGCATTATAACATTTTACTTCCACAAATTAGTTCTGAGTAACCTGTGAGCTATCACACCTGATTTTATAACTCTTAAAACAGTAAGATTTGTGTTGGGATGAGTAATAACAGGTGTACAAGCATGGGTGATATGTCTGATACCATGGGAAATTGTTTTCTATTGTTGGTACTGTTGACAGGGATAGTTCGCCTTTGGGAAGTTGGTAAAGGTCAAATATACCCATTCTTATATGACCCCTGCTCTTTTTACAAACATCACTAAGAATTCTCTGAGTATGAAGAATAACAATAAATGTGCATACATGCTTTTAAAATCTATACTCTGTATAATTTGTGTATGAGATAAATATATATACTAACCATATGGACTATAAACCTCACCATTAAAGGATTTGAGACACATCCCGTGTTTACATGTAGATTTTTTCCCCCGACTTGTGTTTTTTTTTTATAGAATGAATCCATTTTATCAGTATAGTAATTTGAAAAATTATAAGCTAATAAAGTGGACATTATGGTTTGAAGTCTCTAATCAAATTGTCTAGAGAACAATGTGTTTACAATGTGTGTTACAATGCCTCCAGGATGCTGGGGTAAAAAGATGTTTTTTTGCCAACAGAAGATATAGTCTTTGTGAGAAGTTATGATGATATCCCTAGAAGGAAATACTCAGAGAGGGAATCTGGAACTCTTTCTGTGCTCAAAGTAGAAAATTTTGTTTAAAAATATGCCTCATTAGTAACAGTAGTCTAAATTTGTTATTATTGTTATTATGTGCTGTCAAGTTTCCTGAGACTCATAAGGACCCATGTACTATATTTCTGGACCTTATTCTATCCTGAGCCAATGTCAACGTCTCTGACACATCTATCCCTCCATCACTTCAGGCACTATATCAATTCATCTTGTCTAGGGTCTTCCTCCACCATTCCAAGCATGGTGTTTTTCTCCAAGAAAACATGTCCAAAATATCTGAGACAGAACTTCAAAATCTTTACCTTAAGGAGCAGCTTTGTTTCATGCTCTTCAGGCCAGATCTCTTTGTTCTCTTGGTAGTCCATGGCATGTTCAGTATTCTTCTCCAGTACCACAACTCAAAGGCATTCATGATATTAATTATATTGTATACAGGTCATGCTAAAAATATTTAAGTATATATGTGCAAACCAACTCACCAAATATTTTCTACACATTTGCTGTGTGTTAAGATAAAAGCTTTCATTAGACTTAGCACAGTTACAAAATTTTGAATGTCTCAGTTGAAATATAATTATATTTTGTCTTGGAGATAATTGTCTAATAAAGTCTAGAGAAGTACTAAAGAATACACTTGAGGTTATTATAGATGGTTTTAATTTTTGTCTGAATATTTAATTAAAAGTATGTTTCAAACCTTTCAAAGAAAATAAATGTGAAAATTAATTTAAATAGGAAAGGACTGGTGAAAAGATGAAAGATTCAAAGAGGAAAAGAATTTCCAATATGTATTTGGAATGACTACTTTAAAAGAATCAGTAAAACACTTTTAAAAAAGATTCATTTTTTTCTAATTTCTTCGAAGATTGCACTATTTTCAAAAGTAATTTAAATTGCAAAGCATTACTCAACTTTTTAAGCATTAAAACTAAGAACAAATAATTTGTTAAATTGTACTTTTTGTCAGCAGTGCGAGATATGCTCACCAATCTATGTAAAAACATTTAGAAGAGTTGAACAAAATAATGAAAGAGATTCATATTTGTATCCATTTCAAAGAAAGATGATCAAACAGAACACAAACTAAGTGATATCATTAATATCCTATATAAGTAAAAATATATAGGGTGCTATGAGTCGCAGGCGACTCGACGGCACATAACAACAACAACAACAGAAGTAAAATGCTACTTTTAGGAATTTTTGGATTTTTCCACAACAGTTAATGTATCACAGTGACAGAACTGCCAGAAATTTGAACAATTTTCAGAGAATTATATGGAATAAGAGATATTATTACTGAGGTCATGTGGGTCTTAGTTGAAAGAGATTTCATACAAAAATATACATGTGGTTAACTGAATGCATAAAGGCATTTGCATTTGTGGATTATAATCATTTATGGATAAGATTTCAAAGAATAGGAATTCCCTAGTCATAGATTTTAATAATGCTGCACTTGTAATTAGACTAAGAAAGACTAAGAAACAATTGTTCACACAGAACAATAGAATAGCAGACAGTTTACAATGAGGAAAGGTGTACATCAGGATCTTCTCTTTTCATAGCATATATTTAATTTGCATCATGGTAAGCAAATAATTTATATACCTGTACTATAAGAATAAGGTGTAGGAATTGGAGGAAGACTTACTAACAACCTGTGATATACAGATGAAACAACGTTTCTTGCAGAATGTGTACTCTTTAAGTTCTTCCTGCTGAAGCTTAAAGACTACAACCTTCAATATAGATTACAGTTCTACATTAAGGAAAAAACAAAAGAAAACAAAAAACAAAAACACAGTACCTACCATGCAATTATGCAAATAAACAACATTATGCTAAATGGAGATCAGATTGAAATTATCAAGGATTTAATTTAGTTTGGATCTACAATTCATGCTCTTGGATGTAACAATGAAGAAACCAAATAACGTACTATGGAACTCTGCTGCAAAGTAGCTCTTTAAAGTGCTAAAAAGCAAGGATGACACTTTGAGGATGAAAGTGGATCTCAATGAGACTACAAAGTTTACGATAGTCATTGTTGTTATTATGTGCAATAGCATCCCTATGTACAGTAGCCTTCAAATGTGCTGTATTCTGTGCCAAATTTATTGTCTCTGACACACCTACCCTCATTAACCCAGTCACTGAATTAATCCATCTCATCCAAGTCTTTCCTCTCTTGGATTGTCCCTCCACCCTTCCAAGCGTGATGTCCCTGTCCAAGGACTGTTCCCTCATTTCCACATGCCAAAATATGTCAGACGAGAAGCCTCCAAGGAGCAGCCTGGTTTCACCCTCTCCAGGCTGAATCTGTTTGTTCTTCTAGCAATCACTGGTATAAACAATACTCTTCAGCACCACAGCTCAAAGACATCATTTATCTTTCTAACATCCCTAGTCACTCTCCAACTTTCTGTCTGATGCATAGCAAATAATTATACATATGTAAAGGATAAATAAAATAGAAAAGGATAAATAAGAAAGAACAAAAAGTATTGATAAGTTTGAATTTTGGAGTTGTAAAAGAAAAAGTTGGTAAAAAAAATCTGTTTGGATAGTGAAAGCAGAGTGCTCCTTAGAAATGAATATGGTGAGACTTCAACTTACATATTTTGGCACATACTCAAGAGAGTCCAATTGCTGGAAAAAGACATAGAGCTGGTGAATTAAAGAGTGAACAATCATAATAACAAATGAAAACCTTCAAACACATAGATTGATACAATGGCTGTAGCAATGAGCTTAATACAACAGAAATGAGGCAGGATTGAGTCACGTACTTTAGAGTTTCTGTGAGTTGGAACCACTCAAAAGCACCTAATATCAAAAAGAAGCTGGCCTCATTCTCTAGTTCAAGGACTCTTCTATTTTTAAAACCAGTTAAGCTGAAAGATCCTTTCTGGCATTTCAAAATTCTTAGTCTTAGCAATTTCTTACACTTTTAAAGACCCTGTATTAACATGCACTAGCAATCTAGTAAAATCTTAAAAGTTAAACATTGCCCAAGATTTTTCATAAATAGGTAGAATAGTGTGTAACTAGGGAACTGCCAGAAATTCAGGCTGGATTCAGAAGAGGCATAGGGTTCTCATGACTGACATTAGATGGATCTTGGCTGAGAGCAAAGAATAATAGAAGGATGTTTATTAATACTTTATTGACCATTAATTTGACTGTGTAGATCATATAAGTCATGGTTAACATTTAGGACAATGGCAATATCAGAATATTTAAATTATGCCTTTACAAAACCTCTACCTAGATCAACAAACTGTTTACTGATCAAAATAAGGGAATATATCATAGTTTGAAATAAGAAAAAATATACAACAGAATTGTACCTTTTCTATCTTAATATTTAATCTGTACGTTGAGCAAATAGTTCAAGAAACTGTGCTCTATGAAAAAGAGATTGGAAGAAGTCTCATCAACACAGTGTTATACAGATTACAAACTTTGCTGGCTCAAAGACTTGAAATACCGAAGAAGATCAAAGACTAGAGCTTTCAACATGGGTTTATCTAAACATCGAGAAAACAAAAATCTTCACCACTGCCTCAATAGACAGCATCATGGAGAAAAGACTGAAGTTGTGAATGAATTTGTTCCACTTGGATCCACAAGTAACACCCATGACAATAAAAGTCAAGAACATGTTGTATTGGGAAAGTCTGTTGTTGTCAAAAACCTCTCCAAGGAGCTAATGAGCAATTACATCTGCTTAATAATACGATGTGTGTGATCTAAGCTATGGTCTTTTAAAAATAGTTCATATGCATCAGAAAGTTAAAGAATGAATAAGGATGACAGAAGAATCAATGACTTTAAATTGCACTGTTGGAGAAGAGTACTGAATATCCCATGAAGTGCCCAAAGAACAAACACATCTGCCTTAAAGGAGGTGCAAACAGGGTAGGTTCTCTTTGTAGGCAAATATGGTGAAACTTCATCTCACATATTTTGGGCATGTTGTAAGGAGGTACCAGTCCTTGGAAAAAGACATGAAAATAAGAAAGACAGAAGGTCAGAGAGTAGAGGAAGACCAGCAACAAGATGGATGACACAATAACTAACAGTGATTAGAGTTTAACAGAGATGGTGAGCATGGCACAGAATAGGTTAAGATCCAGATCTATCGTTCATAAGATTGTTGTAAAACTTGATGGTATCTAACAACAGCAACACAAGTGGTGAACTGCATAATGGACTGAGCTGGTAAATAAAATCCATTGGCTTAAATCACTATTTATTTTGTGTGAGAAAGAGAGGCTGTCACCTTACTTTAAGATTTACAGTCTTTGAATGCTGATAGTAAAAATCACTTTGAAAGCAGTGAATTTGTTTGTTGGGTATTTATGGGAACCTTGGAACGTGGCATGGTGGTTAAAGCACTCTCATGCTTACCACATATTCAAGTCTGCCACCCACAGAGAAAGATGTTTATGTAAAAAAGAGAAAGATATATTTACGTAAAGATATACAGCCTTGGAAATATTTTTGTAAAATTACATCGCGTATGACTCATAGACCTTACGAACAAATCTAAACCCTGTTCTCTCTTGCAACATATTTACCATTTCTGAAATAATTGATCCCATTGTTGTCAATACAGTTTGTTGAAGATCTTCCTCTCTTCTGCTGATCCTCCACCTTCCCAAGCATGATGTCGTTTTTCAAGAAAGAGCCTCTCCTAACCACATGCCCAAAGTATGTGAAATGAAGCTTCACCTCCTTGCCTCTAAGGAGCACTCTAGCTGTGCTTTCTCCAAGACATATGTTTGTTCTTTTGGCCTTCCAAGTGACACTCAGTACTATGTACTTCTCTGTCACTTGCTATACTTGTCCTTGGAAACCTTATGGAACAGTAATGTGGTGTTCTACATTGTTTTATAAGTTGTAATTAAGTGAACAATAGTAGATTTAGGATAATAACATTTGGACACTAGATTTGTTCAATGTACTGGGAAAGTCTGTCGCTGACAGTCTACTGAGTCCCTGAGGACCTCTCTAAATTATTGAGGAGCAATGATGTTAGTTTAAAGACTAAAGTTTGCCTAATTTAGGTAATGATTTTTCACACACTTGCTATGCATCTGAGAGCTAGACAATGAATAAGGATAACAGAAGAAGATGTACTCATTTGAACAATTGTGTTGAAGAAGAGTGCTGAAGGTCCCATGAACTGCCAAAGGAATAAGGAAATATGTCTTGGAGAAGGTAGAAGCTGAGTGCTCCTTGGAGGCAAAGACAAAGATGCTTCATTTCCTATACTTTAGGTATGTTACTATGAGAGGTTAGTCTTTGGAAAGGAACATCATCATGCTTGGAATGGTGGAGAATGGTAAAGAAGAGGAAGACCCTCCACTAGGTGGAGTGACACTGTAACTGCAGCAATGGGCTTGAGTGTGTCAGAGATTATGAGGATGACACAGGAGAGCCCAAGGTTCAAAGCTGTTTTTCATAGGATTGCTATGAGTCATACTTGATTTGATGACACCTACAATAACACCACAATAGGATATACTGTTGTTGATTTTAATTCCTCTCAGTAAGAGAGCAAGGGGATATTAATCTTAGCATATATTGTTGTTGTTGGATGCTATTGAGTTTTGAGCACAACTCACAGCAACCCTATGGACAAAAGAGCTGAAGCCTTTCTATAACTATTATCATTCGTAAAGCTCATAGAGTCCAGAAGCATGCATAGATACGTTGTAGTTGTTGTTATGTGCTGTCGAGTCACTTGCGACTCATAGCGATCCTATGTACAACAGCCCTAAACTCTGCTCTGTCTTGTGACAATCGCACCGTCTCTGATGCACCATCCCAATTACCCCAGTCACTTAATCAATCCACCTTACAGAGTGCCTTCCCCGCCTGCGCTGTCGCTCCACCTTATCAAACATGATGTCCCTCTCCAAGGACTGGTGCCTCCTTACAACATGTCCAAAGTATGTCAGATGAAGCCTCAGAATCCTTGCCTCCAAGGAGCAGCCCCGTTTGACCCTTTCCAGGATGAATAAGTTTGTTTTCCTAGAAGTCCAAGATACCCTCAACACTCTTCTCCAGCACCACAGCTCAAAGGCATCAATTCTCCTTCTATCCTCCTTAGTCATTGTCCAACTCTCTG
>NW_006399897.1:1772844-1775074 GCF_000299155.1 Elephantulus edwardii | reverse complement strand
ATTATATTAATATATTATATATACTAATGTGTTATGCTTATTAAATTATCATAGGTATGTATCTCTCAAAAGAATATGTAAAGAATACAGAATCAGTGGACCGTATTTAGTGGATACTGAAGTATTTCAGGAAGCAGTATGTAATAAAGACCCAATGGTAATGAAGGAACAAGGACATTGGGTAATGAGGATGACACAAGATAGAGTTCAGATCTGTTGTTCATAGGGTCACCATGAGCCATACTATGCTCAAAAACACCTAATAACAACTATATATATATTTATACTAATCAAATTTCCTGGTACAGATTTGTGAGCACCTTCAGGGTTGCATCTGCTTATTAAAACATGTCAAGTGGTATCTGGCGATTCTTGGGGTCTTATTTTTTTGTCAATGTCTTCAGTACAGCTTGAACTTCTTCCTTTATTAACATTGGTAATCACTGGTTTAAATCCAGCAGCCATTTCATAGTAGAACGATAAGAAAAACTGCTTGTATAAAGACTACAGACTTGGAAATCCTCTGGAGCAACTCTTTTGCAAAAAATCACAACCGTGGTTACATGGATTCCCATTTAAAGCCCACTTCAAGAGTAACTGTGGTGTGAACAATCTTCTTTGTGGAGCAACAGTGCCTTCGATAAAGAGCTCTTTGGGCTTCATTCCTAGACTCTAGCTGTATCATCTGGAGAAGGTCGGTGCAGAGAGGAAGGGTGAGTTGAAAAGACTGGGCCAGCATTAGCGCTGGAGAGAATCCTTTGTTAAGAAGACAGGGTGCCTAAGAAATAAACCAAAACCAGCCAGGATGCCCACCTAGGGCTGCTTCGCAGGTGTAGCCTCGACTTCGTCATCTCTGTACAGTAACCAGAAATGTGGGCTCCTCCCCAACTCATAGGGTCAAAGGAAATCATGATCCAGGAAGAAACCAACAGCCTGGAAATTTGGTAAGGTGAAAACCTGACATACATGCTACCAAAAGCTTTCCATCCTAGATGGCCAAGTGAAATCCATTTGTGTACCTCTAGATGAAAAGTGTAAAAGAGCTCATTGTATTGTTTCGATATCAATCCAGCCTCCATCTGCATGCCTCCTTTCAGAAGTGAAACATTTCTCATGAGCCCCTAAAGATACTATGAATGAGCAATATCTATTTTTACAGAACACAGAACGTACACAAGCAGAGAAGTCTTCTCATTACTAGTCTGTTGTGTCTTATTTATTAAATTTTAAATTCAGTTGACCCTGCTAACTGAATAGAATTGTGTTGCCAGTGCAAAGGTAGGTGGTTCGAATCTACCAGCTGCTCTGAGGAGGGGAAAATGGGCAGTTTTCTCCAGTGTGATTTACAGCCTATGAAAACCCACACTGAAGGGTCAGCTATGGGTCAATTGTATGCAATGGTATCAAACAACACTTTTTATATTGTCACTCTATGTATCCTTCTTTTATAAAGGGCCTGCTAAAATTGTTTTCCTTTAGTGCATTAAGTTACTTGCTTATTTAAAGATTTGTTAAACTGTTTCACTTTGAAAGTTCTTTTATATTTAAGACCTAAATCTTAGCCAATAATATTTTCTAATCTGTTTCTTGTCTATTCATTGTTATAATAGCGTGGTTTGTAGTATGTAATCTTTAATTTTCGATAAATCTTCACTATTAATTTTATTTTAATGAATTATGATGTTGGTAGTGTATAAAAAAAAAAAAACCAAACAACAACAACAACAACAAACTTTATCACCCAAATAAGGTCACCTATACATTATCCTAAATTTATATTTTAAAGGGATTTGGCTTTGCACTTAACACAGGTTTATGGTATATGTTGAGTTATTCTTATAATGTAAATCTTCCATTTGTTTTATTTTGCCAGTGGTTAAAATATCATTTGTTGTAAGACTATCCATTATCTTTGTTGTTACTGTTGATCTTTTACAAAGACCAAGTTACTGTATTTATATTGTTTCATTAATGTGTGCCAATTATTTGGCAGGTATCATTATTTCAGGATTAGTATGTCTTAAGTCTTGAAACTAGGCCACGTGACTCTCTTTGTAATTCTTCAATATTGTGTTTCTGTTTGAAGTATTTTTGTCTTTCTGACCTCAATTATGGAAAGGCATAAGGTCTTTTGTTCATAGAGTCACTATGAGTTGTACTTGACTCGACAGCAATCAACAACAATAACGTAAATTTTAGGGTTAATATGTTGAGACATATATACATATAC
>NW_006399897.1:1763198-1772744 GCF_000299155.1 Elephantulus edwardii | reverse complement strand
AAAAGTGAAATTTTTATTGATAAAATTGGGGAAAATAAACATTTTATTAATATTGAGTTTTCAAATTAATGAGCATAGAAAATGTCTCAATTTATGTACTTTAAAAAAAAAATCAGAGTGCTGTAGTTTAGGCATGTAATTCTGTCCTTGATGCATTTTGAGGGATTTTTTTTTATAAATGTGTTACATTTTAAGAAATTTTAACATACTTTGTTTTAGAGATGGAATGTATGAAAATAACTGCATCATTTTTATATGGTTTCTATAATGTATTGTTACAAACAAGGTTAATTTAAAATAACAAATTACAATTCCCTTATAGTTCTGAAATTTAGAATCTGAAATCAAGTAAGAGTCAAATCTGTAATTTCCCTTGAGATTCTAGACAAGAATTGTTAAATGTTGCATTTTGAACCTGACACAAGATAGGTTATGTTTTGATTCTATGGTACATAAGGGCACTATGAGTTAATTCTAACTCAGTAGCTCTTACGACAACACACCAGGGCCACTGAATGAAAGGAAGATCTTCAATGAGATGAACTAACAGCAACACTGAATTTATGTAAAGCAGAAGTTTACAAAATGACATAGGGTTGAGCAAGGTTTCATTTTGCTGTGCATAAGTTTCACTCAGTAGCATCTAACATCAACAACATATAGCTTTCTGTGACTCTTATCACTCTATCTTTATATGATTTTCTACATTTTGGGGTATTTAGGTTACCAAATTTTTCTACTTCTCACTTGAATACATGTCACAAGGGAGCTCAAGTGGCATAATGGCAAGAAGCTGTATTGCAATCCCTTAGGTGCATGGTTTGAATCCACCAGATGTTCTGATGAGAAAGGAGTGGCAATCTATTCCTGTGCCAGTTGGATCACATTTGACAGTACAGAACAAGAAAAAAAATACAAAAGAGAAAAAATATGTTAAAATAAAAGAATACATATCACTACATTTAGGATCTACCTAAATGATATGGTGTAAAAACATTCTCATTGCACACTTAAGTTAAATCTGGTTTTGCCATATAGGGTAAAAGTAACTCTTACAATAAAAAAGAATGTTAATAATTTTTGGAAATTAAGGAGAGAACATCTTTTGGGTGTCCCATTTTCTATAAATTTAATAAATTGTAAATGTTGATATTTCCAAAGTTAACACTCAAATCAAAGGCAGCCCTTGTGACCTAATGGCAAGAAGCTGCACTGCAATTCTAAATTCATATGATTCAAGGCCACCATCTGCTCTGTGAGAGAAAGATGGGCCATCTTCTCCCCATGTGATTACTGCCTCTGAAATCCCTCCTGAGTGTCAGCTATGGGTCAGTTCTGACTCTATATTACACAACAACAACAACAGCTGGAATCAGGTATTTTCCCAAGTGATTCTTTTTTTGTTTTCCCCATGTCTAGTCATGGAGAAATGCTTTTTCTCAAATACTTTTTACAGATTGTCCTCTAATCTTTGTATTTACTCAAGGGTTAAATAATTATAACTTTAGACTGGTTATTATAAAATTCAATCAACTCAAATCCATATTCAAGAATATGATAGAAATATTTAGAGAAACCATAAAATGTAAATTACATGCCAAGAAAAACATGGCAATTGATTGTATCAGTAGATGACTTACTGGATTATGTACCATTGTCTTAGATACACTTTCATTGATCCATACATGTTGTTGTTACTATGTACCATCCAGTCACCTGCCTCCGCAGGAACCAAAATATGTCTTTGAATTTATCCCATGTGAATTTCAAAACCATCTCAGCAACAGGTTTGAGGCCTAATACACCAATGAGCAAAGACCAGATGAGTTGTGGAAGGATATCAAGAGTATCATCCAGGAATAGTACAAAAGGCCACTATAAAGACAGAGGAGGAGGAAAAGATCAAAATGAATGTCAGAAGAGACTCTGAATATTGCACTAGAGTGCCGAGAAGGCAAAGCAGAGGGAAAAGTAAAGTATAGTACAATGAAATGTGCAAGAAGCTGGAGCCAGAAAGTCAAAAGGACCAAACTCACTCAGCATTTCTTAAACTCAAGGAACTGAAGAACAAATGCAAACCTCAAGTTGCTATACTTAAGGATGCTTTGGGCAGAATATTAAATCATCTAGGAAGTATTAAAAGAAGATGGAAAGAATATACAGAGTCATTGCACCAATCCATACACAGGGTAAGGTTTTAGAAATGCATAATTAATTTATAGAACATCTCTTTTGGAAAAGTTTATCTTCAGTAAAATTATTCCCATCTTTACCCCCAATTATTTGTGTGTGACATTGCTATAAAAAACAGAATGTTCTATTTTGAATTGTAATGCTATGAATATGGGCATACATATAAGCAGCTTTGTATATAATGTTCTGAACAAATGTACAAAAATATACTAATTACACAAAATAATTAACAATGGTGGCAACACTGTATATAAATTTGGAGACTGCTGGAGAGAAAAGCATAGAACCCTGTAAAGGTAGCTAAAGCCCTGCTGTTTCCTGGGATAACACCACATATGGTCCTCAATCTAAAAGCACCACAACATAAGGCAGCAGTACATTCCCTAGAGCATTCTTAACAAATAGATTATAAAGGCGTGTATGGAAAGTATGGAAAGAATGCTTTTCTGCATGAGCCAGACATACGTACAGCAAAATAGTAAGTAATTTCTCTCTCATGTCCTTGAGAAGACAGCTTTCTAGAACTCTATGTACAGTGCTGCAAATATCTTCTTTCTGAGAAATTCATATGCCTTTGAGAACAGGTCTGTCTTGGCATGAAGTTTATCATAATATAAATTAAAAAGACAAGGTTTTAATTGATGTTTAAGGATGTGAAAACTGCCTAAATTAATAAAAAATATTTTCTTGCTTAATTAACAAAAATAAAAAGTAAAAAAAAATAAGTTTATTATCATATATAATAGTAGAGCAAATTCAGATATGTCAGATAGGAAATTTTCAATATCTTCATTTACAAAGTGATAGATATGTATTGTTAAATTATGTTAATGTTTTAATGTTATGCTGTGTTATGTATAATTTATAACTTTGGTGACAAAAAATGCATTAATGCAGCCTACTTGATTAGATCATTCTCAAGCTATGAAATCAGAAAATATTAGATTTCATTTATTCATTTATTTACCAAATCAGCTCAAATGATTTGGAGTTACATGGTGGGTATCTTTTAGCAGACTCAATGGAACATAAAGGTGTTTTACTATTAGGGATATATCTATATTCATGAAAGTGTCAATATTCCCATGAATCAACTTAACAGTCTATGATGAATACATTATCATAAACAGTATTACTCTTGATTAAGACATTTTCTCACACTTCCTGCTTTCTTACACAAAATGTGTCTATGCCCCCTAAGAATGCATTTGAAGCAGAATTATGAGAATTTTATAATGCAAGTTAATAAATTTAAATTAGAAGTGTCTTTTGGATGCTCCAAGTTCAGTATAGGAAGCATAGGTTTTATTTATTTGATGAGTATTCCATTTTGTGCTAATTCTGTTTTAATCTCTTATTAGATGCTAATATTGAATATATATATATATATTTATGGCAAGCTAAAAGTTATATGAAAACATTCTAATGTACTTTATTTTTTTAAGTTATGAGCTTTGTTTCTAACAGAATTAACAGAAGATCAAGTAAAATAATATAATTTACTACATTATGCTGAAAAGCTTTACAAAGGATAATGAGATGATATGTGCGCCATTAGAATTGTGAATTTGAATAATATTTGTAATTACTAAATCTTAGATTTTATTGTATTAATGCAAAGGAGCTAGGCAAGTTGAAAGTACATTGTTCTAATAAGTGGAAAATAAAATAAATCAAGAGTAGGGTATTGCTTATAATTATTCAGTCAAATAATATAATAAATTATAGGCAGAAACTTTAAATTCCAATGTAAAAATGTCACAAAAGCATTTAGGTACATTAAACTAAACGCTAAGTGTATTTTTTAGCCTTTTAAAAAGAGATTCCTATGATACAGAAATAAAGCATCAAAAAGTCTTCTTTTTCATCATAAATATCAATGCTGTTAAGAAGTCCTTCAATTAAGGGGCAAAAATAATAAATTTAGAGGTCTAGCTGAAATAAATTATTTTTAAGATATTAATAAACTAATTTCCAATTGCAATTTTAGATTCCTGATGATTTTTTTAGAAAAGTATGTTGGGCAGTATGAAGAGGAAGGTAGTATCAGAATTAGAAGAAGACTCCTCAACAACTGGTATTAGAAGAAGACTCCTCAACAACTGGTATTTGGCAAAATCTATTGGCAAGGATTTTTTTGGTTTGGTTTTTGTTTGTTTGTTTTTGCATATTTCTTTTATTTTGGAAGTACATAAAACACTTTACTCCTTTTTTATGCCTTTTTTTTTAAAAAAAAAGAAACTTTAAACTTTCTTTACTAATTTCTTTGTAGAATATAATATCTAGAGACTCAACAGGCAAGAATGGTGAAACTTGGTCTCAGCTATTTTGGGCATGTCATTAGGAGGCACTAGTCCTTGGTAGATAAGTAGAGGGTCAGTGAAAGAGAGGAAAAGTCTCCCAATCCAGAGACACAGTGTTAAGATCCACCTGCTGCTCTATGGCAGAAAGACGCTTGGTATGTTCCCATACGATTTATGGACTCTGAAATTGTTGAAGAGTAAGCTGTGAGTTAGTTCCGACTTGACAGTATATAATAATAACAATTACGTAAGCATTGCCTCAACATCTGTAGGTAGCAGTGGGCTTGAGTATAACCAAATGTGGCAATGACAAAAGATAGGACAGCGTTTGAGATCTGTTCTCAAAATTTCTGATCTGTAGTTACTGATTACATGTGACAGCAGAAACAACAATCTTTTTTTCCCTTTTTTAAAAATATATTGGTATACTTACAAAGTTTTTACATGTCTTATTTCACACCATTCTTCAGTCATATGTTTCATACAAACATTCTCTTATAGTATGTTTTAGAAAATTAATCACCATTGGATCCTGCCCAGGATCGCCTTGAATTTTCAGTTATAATCTTTGTATTTCTTTCATCCCCTCCTTCTAGTCACCAAACTGTGTAATCCTGTGGTTTTGCCCCTACCCATCCTCACCCCTTCTCTCTCACTCCTTCCTTTTTGGGTTCCCATACATGTTTTACTAGTTATCCTTCTATTTTTACAATAGTGCTCTTGCATAGTATTTGTCTTTATGAAACCGAGTTAGTTCACTCAGCATAATGCCTTCCAGTATCTCCTAAGTTATGTAGTATTTTTAAAAATCATTGTTCCTGAGTGCTAAGTAGAATTCCATTTTGCACCAGTTTCTCAATCCATTCAGTTGTGGTTGGACATCTGGGCTGTTTCCATGTTATTGCAATGCAGAATGACACTGCTAATAACATTGGTGTACAAATCTCTATTTATCTCAGTTCTAATTTCTTTATGGTATATTCCTAATAGCAAAATAGCTAAATCATATTGAGTTTCTATGTTCAAATTTTGGAGGAAACACAAGACTGCCTTCCAGAGTGGTTGTACCCTTTTATAATCCCATCAACACTATATGAAAGTTCCCACGTTTCCACGTCCTACCCAACATTTATTATTATTTGCTGCCTTGCTATACTTTGCCACTGCCACTGGTGTGAGATGGTATCTCATTGTAGTTTTGACTTAAATCTCTCTTATTGTAAGTGATTTGGAGCATTTCTTGATGTGTCTTTTGGCCATCTGAATATCTTCCTCTGTGAAGTGTTTTCATGTCTTTTGCTAATTTTGTAATTGGATTATCAGTATTTTTCTTTTGGAGGCCCTGGAGTATACTGTAAACTTTTGTTATGAGACCCTTCTCTGAGATGGTATTGCCAAATGTTTATTGCCACTCATATTTTTTAAGGTGAGATACTTGTGCTTTGTGACTTTGGTAAAGAATTATATTAGTGTATTTATATGGTTTATAAACTTTTCAGTTAAACATTATCATGGCTTTCCACATATATGGACAATGTATACATTGTTTACATTAGTCTTGAGATAAACGAGATTTGGAAAGTTCAAGAACTCAAACAGCTACTGATCAGATAATGCTTCAGATGCTATGTCTTCATCATTGTTTCTCAAACTCCCTGTAGGTGAAAATTTTTTTCCAAGAAAATATCAAATCACGATGTACATGCATTATTAACTGGAGTATGTGTGTGTATATCTTAATATTCATCTTAATGCTTAATATGTGTCAAAGAGCTGGACAATGGTTAGGAGTGATAGAGAATTGATGCCTTTGAGCTGTGGTGCTGGAGAAAAGTGTTGAATATACCATGAACTGCCAAGAGAACAAACAAGTTCCTCTTAGACAGGGTGATGCCAGCCTGCTTCTTGGAAGCAAGGACTCTGAGGCTTTGTCTGAAATACTTTGGGCATGTTGCAAGGAGGGACTGTATATTGGAAAGAGACATGATGCTTGGAAAAGTGGAGGAACAGGGAAAGAGAGGGAGACCATTGATAAGATGTATTGATACAGTGACTGGGATATTGAGGGTAGGTGTGCAGAGGCAAGTTTCAAGGCTGTTGTACATAGGGTTGCTTTGAGTCGCAAGTGACGGTCCATTCCAACACATATATTTATGGATGCAATGTAATGTAAACAACTCTCATATTTTAATATAATGAATGTTGTTGTTGTTAAGTGCTGTCGAGTCATAGACGACTTATAGTGACTTTATGAAAGAAAGCCCTCAACACTTGTGTGACTTTCATTCTTTCTCCAGGTTCACAGGGTTTCCAGAGGCAAGCTATTATGAAGTGGACGCTTCTTCTGCTTCCAAGCTTGTTTTAATCAGGGGGATCCAACAAACACTGTCCACTATGGGTAACCATTATCACATTTGAGACATCAGTGTCACAGTGTTCAGCATCACAGCAACTACATGTTACCTCTGTATGGCAAGTGAACGCACCAGCGCTATACGACCTAGAAGAATGTTTGACCAAAACCAATTAAATACAGTATTTTGCCATAAAATGCTTATGGTATTTTGCCATTCTGGCATGCCCAAACCCTGGTGAACTCTGAGCCAGAGACCCCCAGTTCATCTAGCAAGTCCGCTCTGTAGATAGCCATTTAAGGCAAAATGAATGAATGAATGAATGAATGAATAAATAAATAGGTCACAAGTGCCCCAGCTTTCCTTTCTTGCCTTGCTTCAAGAATCAAGAGGCCGCACCCATATAATGAATAGTATATTATAAAGCAGCAGACTTTCCCAATGAAATTTGTCTTTTCGTTTCCTGCCTACTGATACCAAGAGTGTTGACTGTGGATCCAAGAAAACTAAAGCTGTTAACATTCTCATCATCTTTGTCATCTATCATGATGCTGCTAATCGACCCAGTCATGAAAATCTTTGTTTTCTTGATGTTGAGTTTCAATTCATACTGAAGGCTGCAATTACCCTTATGCAACAAGTGCTTTAGGTCCTCCTCAGTTTCACCAAAGTTTTGTCATCTGCATAATACACAGACTATTGGTGAGTCTTCCTCCAATCCTGCTACTAAATTCCTCCTCATAGAGCCCAGCCTCCTGGATGATCTGTTCTGCACATAGTTTGAAAAGGTAAGGACATTGGATATATCCCTGGCACACACTCTTCCTGATTTTGAACCATGCAGTGTTTCCTTGTTCTATTCTGACCACTGCCTCCTGGTCCAAGTATAGGTTTCATATAAGCACGATCAAGAGTTCTGGGATTCCCATTCCTTTCAGAGTAGCCACAGTTTTTCTTTTTTTTATGATCCATATAGTCAAATGGCTTTTCATAGTCAAGGATACACAATAAGCATTCCCCTGGTGCTCTCTGCTTTCAGCCAAGATCCATCTAACATAGTCTACAATATCCCTGGTATCACAGCCTCTTCTACACCCAGCCTGCACAGCTGGCAGTTCTCTGTTGGTTTGCTGTTCCAGTCATTTTTGGATAATTTTCAGCAGGCATCTTTCCTGCATGTAATATTATTGATATTGATAATTTTCACACTCTGTTGGGTCACCTTTTTTAGAAATGGGAATAAATATAGATTTCTTCTAATCAGTTAGCCAGGGGTTTGTCCTCCAGATTTCTTGGCACAACTTGGTGATCGCATCCAGCAGCATCTCATTGTTGAAATATGTCAATTGGTATGCTGTTAATTCCTGAGGCCAGTTTTTTGCCAGTTCCTACAGAGCAGCTTGAACTTCTTCCTTCATCATCGCAGGCTCTTGCTCATACATTGTTTCATTAAATCCATCAAGGTGAGACAAATTCTTGGAGAGGGACATCATGTTTGGAAAAGTGGAAGGAGAACAAGAGCAGAAGACCCTAGATGTAATGGATTGACTTAGTGACTGGAGTAATGAGGGTAGATTTGTCAAAGATGATAAGGTTGGCTCAGGATGGAGCAGGACTCAGAGCTGTTGTACAAAGAGTCACTATGAGTCACAAGTAATGTAGAGGCACCTAATAATAACAAAAACCTGTTACAAGTCTTATCATGAAAAAAATATGTTCTAAATCAAATCAAACCAGAGTTGTTAAAAATATAGAGAACTCAAGAAACACTACACAACATAGATGCTTTTAGAGGACAATGTACTTCCTAAAATAATTTAGTCACAAAGGACATGTAATGAATAAGACTACTATTACAATAAAAAATAAATAAATGTGTGGCTATGGGGAGAAAGCAGGGAGACAGGAAAGGAACAACTGGATAAAAAACAACAAGACTGTATTGGGGCCAAGAGTGAGCACTTCCCAGTGCTGTGGCGAGACAGGAATGAGTCCCTGTGGTTGTAGCTACCTCTAACTGGGGGTCCATGCCTCTGAGGCTGTGGGGTCATCCTAGGGTCCAAGCAGGTAAGGGACATTAGTGTGCAGAACTTTGTTCAAAGGGAAAATTATCTAGGTTCCTGTGACACAGAGCTGATCAGTGATCCTCTGTGTATAGGTTATACCCAGTCAAAGGTCTGATGCCATTACACTTTAGAGTCAACGGAGCACACCAAATCACAGGAGAAAGGTCAGGAGATGTCAGGGCCCTATGCCAAGAACAAGCACTCCACAATGCCTGTCGGGGAACGGGACTGAGGAGTGCCTGGGGTTGTAGGTACTTCCATCAAGGGTCTCCACATCTGTGGCTGTGGAACCGTTCCAGGGACGAAACAAGACAAATGATTTTAGTACACAGAACCTCAGGAAGACGGAAGGTATTTTTGTAGCTCTCTGGAAGAAAGAGGGAGGGCAGACTTGAGACCCCCTGTTCTCAAGCTGCTTGAGCTAACAGCCATGATCTCTAATCTCCTGCCACTCCAGAGACAAAGGAAGACATTAAGATCCAGGAGAAAAAGAATCTACTTGAGTAGGGCACCTTGTCTCATATCACTCAGCCACTGCATATATGAAGTTCTATAGAGTTGATGCTAGGGTATTGCTTCAAGGAGAGATTCCTACAGGGCTGCAGTGCAGAACAGAGAGAACTTCAAGAA
>NW_006399897.1:1754053-1755838 GCF_000299155.1 Elephantulus edwardii | reverse complement strand
TGCCTATCTGTGGCTCTTGTCTGTGATACTGTCTACTGAAGTGGCCCAGATTTCCACAGTGGAAGCAATTCTGACCTCCTTTATTACCTTACGCCCATGTTTATTGTGGCTTTGTTCATAATAGCAAGGAGTTGGAAACAACCTAAGTGCCCATCAACAGTATATGGATAGAGAAACTTTGGTATATTTGCACAATGGAATACTATGTTGCATTGTAAAACAAGGAACTCATGCAATATTATTCAAAATGGGTGACCCTGCAGGACATTATGCTGAGTGAAGTATCTCAGTCACAATAGGGCAAATATTGCATGGTGTCACTGTTGTAAAGCAGGACTGACCTCGGGTTTAGGATGAGACTGAGAAGGATGGGTTCAATAATGTATAATGCATTGAAACAGATGAGGGAGAAAACTGTTTAAGAGGGAAAATTATTAGTAATTTTTGTCATGACAGGAGTCCAGAGCAAAGGCTGTATAGTGGTTTGAACGTGGGGGGGAGGGGGGGAGGGATTTTAAAACAATGAAAGAATTTTTCTTTTAGTTTTCCAAGAGGGTAGTGTACCAGGGGGAAGGGTTGAGAGGGAAGAAAAGTGCATCAATGAATGAACGGAAATCTAAAATCTTTGTAAATTTTCATTGAAATTAGTAATAAATTAAAAAAAAATAAGTAAATGCAAAAAATAAACAAACAAAAAACCAACAAATAACCAAACAGTATGGTACTGGTATAATGACCAGCACATTGATCAACGGAACAAAATTGAGAACTCAGAAATGGATCCATCTATCTATGGTTAACTGAAAAGGAAATAAAAATTATCAAATGAGGAAATGAAAACCTTTTCAACAAACAGTGGTGGCAAAAGTGGACTGCTACCTGTAGAAAGTTGTAACAGGATCCATATCTTATACTATACACAGAAATCAGCTCAAGATGTATCAGAGACCTGGAAATAAAGCCCAAAACCCTAAAGCTCATAAGAGACAAACTGGGACCATGTTCAGAAGACCTAGCCTACAAAAAGATTTCAAAATAAGGCCAGAAATACACAAATATGAAGAGGATAAAATTGATGAATGAGACCTTCTAAAGATTAAATCTCTGTGGTCATCAAAATCTTTTCCAACACGGTGAAAAGAAAACCTACTCACTGGGAACAAACATTTGACAATACTCTCTCAGACAAGGTTCTTTTATTAAACACTTACAGAATACTACATGGCTTCCAGAAGACAAAAACTGATAATTCAATTACAAACTGTGCAAAAGACATAGAAAGACTTTTCACAAAAGAGAACATTTGGATGGCCAACAGACACATGAATGTTACAGATCACTGGCAATAAGAGAGATACATATCAAAACCACCAAGAGATACTATCTCACTCTAGCACTAGTGGCAAAGTTTAGCAGAGCATCAAACAATAAATATAGGATAAGATATGGCAAGATAGGAACTCTTATACATTGTTGGTGGGATTGTAAAAAGGTACAACCATTCTGGAAGTCAGTTTGGCACTTCCTTAAAAAAGCTGAACATAGAAATTGCATATGACCCAGCTATTCCCCTGCTTGAAATGTACCCTGAGAAAATGAAAACTGAGCCACAGAGACCTGTGCACCAGTGTTCATAGCAGCATTAGTTACCATAGCAAGAACATGGAAACAACCTTAATGCCCAATCAGAATGGAATGGACTGAGAAATTATGGTACAGTCACACAACAGAATTATTTTCTAAATTACTACCTAACATGGGAGGGACTGGAGAACATTACACTAA
>NW_006399897.1:1743475-1752753 GCF_000299155.1 Elephantulus edwardii | reverse complement strand
TCTATGAACTTTGATAAGTTTAGGCCTATTGTTCACAAGGTCTCTATGAGTCATGCTTGACTTGTTGGCAGTCAACAACAATGATAAATATCCATTAGTCTAAGGATTACCATCTGCAAAAGTGTCAAATTCATTGTCAATTGGATGACAAATTTGATCTCTAGCATCTGGCCTATTAAAAACATTCCTAATTTCACCTTCATATTACTTCCTGATTTGACTATCAGTTAGGTCTTATTGCACTCTGGTGCTTGGTCTGTAAAGATTTGCACTCATAACTCTGAAGTCATGTCTCTAGCAGTTCAAATTCAAACTTGTACCAAGAAAAGGAGCAACCTCCTCTCATGCAATTAAGAGACTTTGGATAAGTCTGTTGACAGGTCAATTATGAGGCATTTCTTTATAGATGGAAATGAGTTTAAGTTTGTTTTAGTCTATTGGCTGTTAGTTGTTTCTAGTTGCTGACTTATTCTTGTTGTTGTTATGTACTCTTGAGAATGAACCGATTCATGGATGACCCTCCAGTGGATTTTCAGAAGTAGCTAATCTTATGGGAGGAGACTGCCCATCTTTCCTCTGCAGAACAGCTAGTGGATTCAAACAGTGTGCATTTGAGTTGGCCGTGCAACTCGTTGAATAAGCGCAGTGTCAACCAGGTCAGGTGATGACTATAAAACAGGCTATCAATTACTCATGTGCAAGTTCAAATAGAAGCTGAAGAAAAAAACAAGTCCACAAAACCCAAAATATCACCTTAAGTTAATCACACCTTAATTTAAAAAGTATCTTGAGAACAGGTTTGAGGCACTGAACACCAGGAATCAAAGACCAAATAAATTGTGAATGAACATAAAGGTTATCATTCATGAAGTGAGAAAAGCTATTGCAAATGGAGAAAGAAAAAAACAAAATAGATGTCAGAAGAGAATGAACATTGCACTAGAGTGTTGAGAAGTCAAACCAAAGGGTAGAGATGCTGAATTATAAAGCCAAACAGAGTATTTAAAGAGAAACTAAAAAAGACAAAGCAAAGTATTATACCAACATACAGAACTAGAATTTGAAAATTTTAAAAAAGAGAAAATAACTTATTATGTAGTTCTCAAGGAAAAAAAGAACTGAAATACCAATTTCAAGTTGCAATACTGAGAGATGCAATGACAAAATCTTGAATGAGTCAAAAGGCTCAAAAGAAGATGGAAGGAATACAGAGTGTATAAAAAAATGTTGGTCAATACAGGGAAGAACAATATGTTGAAGAGCCGATGGTAATATAGAAGATGTTCAGGCTATACTGGAGGTGTTGGGGGGGGGAGTAAGGCCCAGGAATTGATAGGTACCAAATTAACATGTTTCAGATAATAGATGCAACCTTTGATGTGCTCATCAGTCTTTGGTAGAAAATATGGAAGACAGCTATCTGGTCAATTGATTTGAGATCTGTCTGTTCCCATTTTCATGAAAGTAGACATCATCAAAGAGTAACAGTAATATAACATACAAGCAAAATATTGCTGAAGATTATTTAATGATAGCTGGAACAGAAAACTGCCAGTTTTTGCCGGGTTTAGAAAAGTCTATGGCATTTTGCCTGAAAGTGAAGAATACTCGAAGAATGTCTATTTTTTTTATGACTATGCACAGGCATTTGATTATGTTGTTGCCATTGTTGTTAGGTACAATAGAGTTGAATATGACTTATAGTGACTTTATAAACAAAATGTCTGAACTTTCTAACCTGTGCCATCCTCACCCTTCCTGACATACAAGAGCCACACAGCAATCACTGTGTCAGTCCACCTAATTGAGGGTCTTCCTCTCCTTCACCAGTCTTCCACCCTTCTCAGCTAAAGGAATAAGCACTCCTAGCAAAGGATGCCAAAAGTTTGTGAAGCAAAGCTTCTTTGTTCTTGCCTTCAAAGAACCCTCTGGCAGCACCCTCTTCAAGACATATCGGTTTGTTCTCCTGGCTGTCTATAGATGTTCATTGCTCTTCTGTAACACCACAGCTCAGAGTCACCAAGTCATCTTCTTTCAGCCTTATTAATCTTCTAGCTCACAGATGCATAACAAGTAATTGGAAATACTGTGGTCTGAATCAGATGCACCTTAGTCCTCAAACTGACATCATTACTCCTCAATAAATTGGAGAGGTCCCTAACTGCAGTTGTTCCTAGTGCAAGGCATCTCTTTATTTCCCAACTGCTGATACCAGTGGTGTAAATTATGGAAACAAGAAAGATGAAACTGTTGACAGTTTCAATGTCTTCTCTAGCCATCATGTCACTGTCTATAGGTCCACTGGTAAGAATCTTTGTTTTCATGACATTGAGATGCAATCCATACCAAAGGCTGAATTCCTTGATTTTCTATAACAAATCCTACTCACTTTCAGCAAGCAAGGTTGTCTCATCTCCATAAAACAGGTAATTCATGAGTCTCCCTCCAATCCTGATGCCACACTCTTCTTCATAGAGTCCAGCTTCTTGGATAATTTGCTCAGCATACAGATTAAATAGGCATGTAGAAAGAGAGTAAAACCCTGGCACACTTCCTTTTCAATTTTAAAGCATGTAGATTTCCCCTGCTCTCTTTGCACAACAGCCTCCTGGTCCAGGTGTAAGTTCTACATGAGTACAACTAAGTGCTCTGGGGTTCCCCTTCTTTTCAATGTCAGCCAGACTTGATTTGATCCACAGAATCAAATGCATTTACATAGTCAATAAAACACAAATTCTTCTGTTATTCCTTCTAGGATACATTAGACATCATCAATGATAAACTTGGTGCCATGACCTCTTCTAAACCCTGTTTGAACTTCTGGCAGTTCCCTATCTACGCATTTTTCTAGCTTTATTGAATGATCTTCATCAGTATTTTGCTTGCATATAATATTAATTATATTGTTCAATATTTCCACATTCTTCCACATTTCCTCACAGACTGGTGAGTGCATCCAAGTCTGCACCTGTTAATTGAAACAAGTCATTTGGTATCCCATTGATTCCTGAGGCTTTATTTTTTGCCTATGCCTTCAATTCAGCTTCTATTTCTTTCTTCATTACCATTGGTTCCTGTTCATATGGTACTTCAGGAAAAGTTTCAGTGTCAATCTGTTCTTTCTGGTGCAGTGATTCTCCATCTTCTTTTGACGCTTTCTAGGACATTCATCATATTGCCCATAGCATCTTTCAATATTGTGACACGAGGCTTAAAAATGTTTTTTCAGTTATTACAGCTTGAGAAGTGCAGAGCAATTTCTTCCCTTTTTATCTTCTAATTCCAACTCTCTGCACATTCCATTATAATACTTTGCTTTGTCCTCTTGGCATGCTGCTGTTCAACTCATTTACTTTGACATTCTTTCTTATTGTTTATATAGACCATAATAAATTATGGTTAACATTGAGAAGAAGGGGAATCCAGAAACTTAATTATGCTCATATGAAACCTATATTTAAACCAAGAACCTATCTTCAAAACAGAGCAAGGGAAAATTTGCACTGGTTTAAAGTTAAGAAAGCTGTGCCTCAGGGTTTCTCCTTTCTCCATACTTACTCAATCTGTAGGCTGAACAAATTGTACAAGAAGCTGGGCTCTATGCAGAATGTAGCAGTGGGATTAATTAAAGACCTATCACTGCCTTCGTGGCGCAGATGACACAGTCTTGGTTGGTAAAAGCAAGGAGGACTTGGAGTGCTTGCTGCAGAACATCAAAGTCTTCAGTATGAATTACATATCAATATCAAGAAAGCAAAATTTTTTCTACTGGATGATAGGCAACATCATAACTGATGAAGAAAAGGCTGAAATTGTTAGTTATTTCATCTTACCCACAATCAACACCCTTGGTACTAGCAGTCAGATCTGGAGAAATACTGCACTGGGCAAGCCTGCAGTCAGGGACCTCCCCAAATTATTAAGGAACCATGATGTCAGTCTGAGCACTAAGGTGCATCAGCTTCAGACATGGTCTTTTCAATCATTGTTATGTATCTGAGCACTGGACAATGAATCAATGAAAGTATTTTTCTTTTACTTTTCCAAGATGGTAGTTTACTGGGGCGAAGGGGGAAGGTTGGGAGGGGAGAAAAGTGCAACAATGTATGAATTGAAATCCAAAGTCTCTAAATTTTCATTGAAATAAATAATAAAGTTAAAAAAACATTTGTCATCATTTTTATTTTGTATTGCTTTTCTAGGTTATTCTGGAGTTTGTTTTCACTGATATTTTTGTTGCTGTTGTTGTTATATACTAGTGACCATCCGGTTTGTTTTCTCATGCAATAGATCTAAGGCATGGGAAGAGATTTCCCATCTTTCTGTCACAGAGTGGTTGGGTACCAAGGCATTAGTGTACCAAGGCATTTCAATCCAAATGTGTCTATCTTAAGGGAATTCTTTGTTAAATTGTTGTTACTAATTTTTTCTTTAAGAAATTTCTCAGCTCTTTATTTTACTCCCATTTTAGCTATCTTTTCCTGATTTTTTCTTTCATTCTTTCTTTTCTTTTTTGTATCTGCTGTCTCCAAGGAAGTAATGATTGAATTTATGAATTTATTTCTTTATGTATCTTGGATGATTATTTGAATGTTTGTTCAGAGATAATTTTGGGGTTTTTCAATGTATAGAATTTGTTTGGGGTTTCCCCTTTTTATCTTTCTCTTTATATCTTTCTTAGGATTTTAATTTTCATTCTGATTGGCTCTAGATTACTATTGACTTTGGTAATATCTGTTGGTTAGGCATGATTTCATCCCATTTAGTGTAACTCTTTCATGATTAGACTTACATGTTTCCACTTACTGAATTGATTTGAGATGTGGGAGTAGAATCTTTCCTTAATATGGGCTAAATAGCTCTTCTGAGACAGTAATGACTATCTCTATTAGTGTTAGCACTTAGTATTAATACTAATTTTGTTTTGCTTAGTTTTAGTTCAGGGTAGAATGAGAATATTACCCAAATAAATGGCATTTCAGTTAGGTACCAACACATTATGCTACCAAAGCATTTCAATTCAAATATACACATGTTGTGGGAATTGCTTTAGTGTGGCATGCATGATGTTGAAGCTGGTGGTATGTTAGACAAGGACACTAGGGTTTTCTGTTCATTAGACTATATAGATGGTACCTGTCAGGATTTGATTGGTGTTGCTGCCAAGGTGATGTTTTTACTGGACAAGTTACCAGGGTGTTAAGACAAGGACCATTCTCATTGTTTGCTGAATTAGGTGCTTTGCCATACAACTTGTTGCCAAGTGATTAGTAAAGACACATGAGTCATTAGTAACTAAATGTGAAATGCGAGTTCTATATCATTGATTGATAGGTAGATGAAACATTGGAGATTCAAGAATGATCTCTCATACCCCCTGTTGAAAGTCTGGAAATAAAAGTGTGTACTTGTGATCACTGGGTGCAATGTGGAATAGGGATAATTGAAGAAGATATGAGCCTCTATTTTTAGATCTGACAAGTTGAGATGTTGTACCACAGGAGCAAGTATGGGAAACTGTAAGTAATAGATAATATCATCTTATGGTATGAGAGTGATTAATACTTATTGCTAGGTTGGGAGTTGTGGTGGTTGCCCACCACTATTCCCTAGGGGGATAGTGGGGAGAGGAGAAAAATATTTTTTCCTTTGCTTCTGGTATGGGTGCTAAAGCACACTGTAGAATGAAGCTGGTAGTTAGGTACAATGCTTAATTTAATGCAGGGTGGTGTCTGCCTAGAATCACTCCCAAGAATCCTCCATCCCACTAGTTGCGCTCACTCAATTGATCAGTGACCATGGTTGATGAGCAGTTCTGCCCCTGATTTTGATTCCCTAACTGCTCTATAGTCACTGTGACTGCCAGATCTCTCCCTTATCTTCCTGAATTTTTCATCTTTAGATTCAGTTCACCTTCTACTAAGTTCACCTTACTCATTTCAGGGCTTTATGATGAACATATGGATTAATTTTTCTCCTTTAACTTCAGGTAAATATGTATGAAAGGTTCAACACAATTTTTTTCACTTCTATAATCACTTCAAATTTAGTTGTATTCTATCCCAGTCTTCCACAGCTACCTACTCTCAAATAGTAGCATAGATATATTACTAGAAATTTCTATCACTAGAACTATCAATATCCATCAAATTTCTACGTTCTTTTTTCCCAATTGTTATAGTTACTATTTTTAAAATACTGTCATCTTCCTCAACTGTTTTGATCTTTCCACCTTGTGTCACATTTCATCGACCAAATCCACAACTCAGAATGAAAACAGATGATGCCATTACATCTCTAACTTCTCTATTACTGAGGCAGAATTTAGCTGAAGAAAAACATAGAGTTAGGCAGCCCATGTTTTTAATATTGTTAGATGTCATCAATAGACTACCATCCATAGTGACTGTATGAACAGATGATGTGTAACATACCCTGTCCTATGCCACCATCTTAACCCTCTCCAATATATGTAAGCCCACCCAGTCACTGTGTCAGTCCGTCTTGTTGAGAGTATTCATCTCTTTCTATGACCCTTCTTTTTACCAGGCATGATGTCTTTTTCCAAGGACTGGTCCCTCTTCACAATATGTGCAAAGTTACTTATTAAATAAGTATCACACATCCTAGAGTATCACATGTAAGCAAAATACTGTTGAAGATCATTCAAAAACAGAACAGTCACAGAGAATGATTTAGAATAGACCATGACATTAGGGATATCATTGCTGATGTCAAACATACCTTAATGAAAGCAAAGGATACCAGAAAAATGTCTGTATTTTATTAACTGTACAAATTTGACTGTGTTGATTGTAAAAAAATTATGGTTAGCATTGAGAAGAATTAAAATCTCTGAACATATATTTGTGCTCAAGTGAAACCTATACATAGACCATGAAGCTGTCATATGAATGGAGTAAGTAAGTAAAACTACATGTTTTATAATAAAGAAAGGTGTGCATCAGGGTTGTATCCTTTCACCATACCTATTAAATCTGTTTGCTAAACAAATTATTTGAGAAGCTGGACTCTATGGAGAGGAATGTGGCATCAGGATTGGAGGACGACTCATCTGGGTTCAGATGACACAATCTCGCTTGTTGAAGATGAGGAAGATTTGAAACAATTACTGCAGAAGATAAAAAAAAATGCAGCCTTCAATATGGGTTGCATTTCAACATCAAGAAAACAACACTCACCACTGAATTTATACAAAATATCATGGTAAGTGAACAAAAGATTGAAACTATCAACAACTCCCATCTTAATTGGATCCTGAATCAATACACTTGGTACCAGCAGTCAAGAGATCAGGAGACATAATGCACTGGAAAACTCTGCAGCCAGGGACCTCTCCAAGTTATTAAAGAGCAGTGATGTAATTTTGAGGACTACAGTGTCTCTGATTCAGGCTATAGTCTTTCAGTCACTTGCTTTGCATCTGAGAGCTGAGCAATAAGAATGAAAGAAGAAGAATGGATGCCTTTGAACTTCGATATTGGAGAAGAGTAGTGAATATCCTGTGGACTGTCAAAAAATCAACAGTAAAAAAATCAGCTGCAGAAAACCAAATAGGTATGTTTTGGAGAAGGTGCAGCCGAAGTGCTTTTTGGAGGCAAAATGATAAAGCTTCATCTCACATAATTTGGGCATGTTACTAGAGGTGATAGGAGAAGGACATCAAGCTTGGAAAGGTGGAGGCACAGTGAAGGAGAGGTATACCCTCAATGAATTAGGTTGACACAGTGGGCTCAAGTGTGTCATATACTGTGAAGACGACAGGATAAGACAGGGTTCAGATGTAGCGCTCATAGAGTTCCTATGAGTCACACTCAACCCAAAGTTACCTAATAACAACATATGAGCACACATATCTTCCACCACACCATATTTTATGATGGAGCTTAGTTTCTACTGATCACAACAGGATTTCTTTAGATTTATCTTTATTTTCAAAGAGAAAGTTTAGATTTCGCTTCATTTTCAAAGGTTCCTCCTCCGCTGCAGTAATGCATTCTTTTAAGTATTACACAGACCATACTTATACTACAGCACTTTTGTTGTTAATATGAAATTTAAATTTAACTAAGCATCTTATATTTTACTTGCTAAAGCTAGAAGTACTCTTGATACTCCCCCTAATATGCAGACATCCTAACTTCTTCTTGAAAACAATTTATGGAATCACATAGAATTCTCTCATGGATTTGAAAGGATTCATTCTTACACTAACAAATTTAGTATTTCTTTTCCTTTCTATTCACCTGTGTGTATAGGGTGCAGATAATTTGTGAATAAAGGAACTCATTTAACTAAGCCTGCCAGCCTTGTTTCTTTCTTGATTCTTGTCATATATGGAAAAAAAAAATCTTATTTTGCAGGACCATTTCCTTTAGGCCACATATGATTTATGCTTTTCGTTATAAAAATCAAATCTGAAAAAAGACAAAACACTTGGTAGTCCACACTTCTAGGTAGTTCTGGGTGTCTAATGCTTATCATTCAGATATCTTTTCTAGCCAATGATTAACTATTTATTTTATGATGAAGAAATTATTGTATTAAGGAGAGAGGATTAAGATGGAATACAAGGCCAACCCTAATAGAGGAGTATATAATTTCATAGGACCTCAGTGCCAAGCGTTGTTTTATTGCTGTTGTTATTTTTGTTTTGTGTGTGTATGTTTGTTTTCCCCTTTGGATAAGCTTGCTTTCCTGGGGCACAGCTGCTCACCAGTCTCTATATCACTGACCTGCATCACACACAGTCCCCATCTAGCTGTGCCACAAGTGACAGTCTAGAGGATCCTGGCCGATCACTCACCAGTTTCTTCAAAACCATCCTGCATACCTATGGTCACAGGAGTAATTTCCCTCATGAGTCTGAGTTTCTGGAAGGACTTCTAGTGAATCTGAACCTCTAACAAATCTTGAAGAACTGGAGAACTAAGCCACAGATGGAGTTATTAATATTCGAAATTTTGAATGCATACAGCTGGTTAAGCACTGGGACTGCATTGACCTGAGAAGTCATAAATAGTCTGTTATTAATCTTAGCTATATGAATTATGAAAACAGTAGTCAACTATCATTTATTTTCAAATCTCTTAAAACCATTGATAAATGTTATCCCCACTTTTAAATATCTTTTCTTTCTCTTCTATTTTTTGCCGTTTTTGCACGTTGTTCTATATTTTTTCTGGATCCTCAATATTGGGTACCTTAACTACTCTACTTAGATGAGGCTATCTTTCCTTGTTGTTTTATAATATATA
>NW_006399897.1:1741049-1743242 GCF_000299155.1 Elephantulus edwardii | reverse complement strand
TATTTCTCATTTCCTTTCTCATCTCTTCCTCCATCCGTCAAGTTGTGCAACCCCATGATTATTTCTTAAAGCATAGTCTCCATGAGTGTATCAATTCTTCACCCCTTACTGCCCTTGTAGTCAATGAATTTTTGGCTTAAAATGTTTCTGCACGTTGGAGTGAATTTAAAGGATAGCAAATGAGTAGGAGGATCTACTTGTTTTCTGATTTCTTCTTGAAGAAATGTATCTTCCTTTCAATTTTCAGTTCAGGTATAAAGTTCTTGGAAAAATATCCAACGACACCTTTGTCCTTGATGATTTAATAATTGAGCACTTTACTGCTAACTTAAAGAACTTCATCTTACTTGGATCTACAATAAACACTCTTGTTACCAGTAGTGGCAAGAAATCAAATGACATATGCATTAGGAAAAAATTTTGTGTAGATACTTGTAATATTTATTCAAATGACATATAATAAATATTGCATGAATACTTAAAATTAAGTAAAAAAAGTTTCAATAAGTAAGTAATATGTGTAAAACAGTCAAATGTTTACAATTACTTTTTTAAATTAGAAAAAGTTTGTTTGGATAAAATGTGCAAAACTTAATAAGATGTTGGTGTGTCCCATCAGGTCAGAAGCAATTTATAGCTGACTGTCATCAGGATTTCAGACACAATAAATCACGCAGGAGGCGATGACTCATCTTTCTCACATGAAGCAGCTGGTAGATTTGAAATGCATGCCTCCGAGGTTGCAGCACAGCTTTTTACCACTAGGTCACCAGAGCGTCCTTAATAAAGATAATAAATCTGTATCTTTATGATATAAAATACCTTCAGCTAATTGAGTAATATATAATATAAATTACCAACAATGACTGGTTATGATATCAATTTAGGTTTTCAATAAATAATTCAATATATTAAGAGAAATAGTTAAAGAAATCTAATGAGGAAAAAATGCATCTATTAAAATTCTTTTCTTTTAATTAAACTTTTTTGGGATATACTCCATTTTATGTTAAATTGTCTAAAAGCCAGTGTTTTACTTTAATGGCACATATGAGTTGTTTATGCAAAACTCAGGACAAATTTATTGTCCTGTGATTGCATCAGTTAATAACACCACTATTATTATTTATAGCTTATTAATCAGCACTGAACAATTAAAAATATTTAATAATCCATTTCTCATTAATATATTTTATACACAACAAGAAGTAAGTTTGTTATCCTTTATATAACAGCACATTCTGAAAAAAACCTCTTTAATAATATTTTTAATTTCTACTACATGGCTTCATCAAACTCCAGAATAATAAAAGTTGTAAAGATACATAAATTTTAATTTGCTCCTATGGGGATCAACAACAAATAAATTATGTTTAGATTTTTTTAAATGTATTAGAATACTTTCTCTTTTATTCTTTGAGCATCTTCTTTTTATTTTCTCTTCTTTGGAAACTTCTCTCTTCATCCATCAATGCCACACACACCCTAAGGCACTCTGCTTCTCTCATCAGAGAAGAAAGTGATGACAATCTGGTAAACAAACGACATTAACTTTTACTGAAGACTCAAGAACGAAATTACATTGCATAAGACAATTTGAATTTTAAAGGGTTGCGCTAGAAGGTGGAAAATATTTAATACAGAGGGAAAAATTATTGATAGTGGAAGTTAAAGCTTCAATGAAGATAGAGATTTTTTTTTTTAGCATGGTCATTTCCTTGCTGCTAAGGTCAAATCTGCCATATATTCCTAGCAATGTTATCCATAAAAAAAAGGCATTCTGCTTTCAGGCAATGGGATAGTTTCATTTTGTTAAGGATAAGGATGTTATATTATTCCCTTATACCTAATTCTGATCATCAGTCTGTCTGTTCTACTTTTCAGCATAAAGTGAAAAGCCCTTCCTAGAATATCAGTTCCAACAAGTTCATAGGAACTGTCAAAGAAAGTACTTTTTTCCTTTGTACTTTCAAGTGAATATTGTCCTTAAATTGCTTCTTGCTTTCTTTTTAAACCAATTGCCAGTGTATAGAGAGTTCTTTAGCATAAAACTGAAGAGAGTACTGTTCTCTGATTTTTGTCAAGAAAGAGAAAATATTTAATTTGCAATTAATGTTTGTCCTTATAAAATAGATCTTTATGGAAGCAATTTTATAATAATAATTTTATAAGTGTCATGTTGTTGTTGTTGTT
>NW_006399897.1:1732093-1737894 GCF_000299155.1 Elephantulus edwardii | reverse complement strand
TGTGTTCTGTTGTGCATAGGGTTTTCAGAGGCCTGCTATTTCAGAAGTGGGTGTAGAAATTTGTATGTTTCTGTGATGCTGAAGATAAAAGAGTATCACGGTGACACATGTGGGACAAATTTAAGTGAAACTTCCAGATTTATACAGATGAGAACATAGGATAAGCCATTAAATCCTGAAATAGCTTATGTATAGAGACTTTAGTAATAACAGTACTTTGTCTAATACAGAGCCATAATATGTATCCTCTTGTTGGAAGTCTTTCAAAATATGATTTGAGAAGAAATCTGTCTTCAAAGTAAGGTCTACCATGATGAGAAAGATTGAGTAAAACTTTTTAGCCATTAAAGGACCTTCATTCCTGATTCAATGTGGCTCACTTTGAAGAGAAACAACTACAAAAATCCATTGATGATAGGAATATGGAAATCATGTAGTATACATTTGTTAAAAATACAAGTTGTAAAAAATTAAATGAAAATGTAAAGATCAATATTCTAGGCATTAGTGAGCCATTTTAAATTATTCAATTACATACATAGTCTACTATACCAAGAAAGAAACATTATGATGGATATTTCTTCTAAAAGAACATTTCAAGCTCTACCCTAAAATATGATGTTAACAGCAATAGGCAAATATCCATACCCATAAAAAGGTAGACCTACTAATATGACTATTTTAAAATTTCTACATCCACCACTAAAGTAAAAAAATGGTGTAATTGAGGATTTTTTTTTAAATTGAGGATTTATATTGACTTATCATGGTTGACATCAATTACAGCAGATATCAAGGTGTTTTAATAATAACTGGTGACTGTAATGCAAAAGTTAAAATTAAGAAGATCTATAGTTCAGAAATATTATCTTGCCAATACAATGGAAGACTGAAATTGAATGATAAAGAACTCATTCATTTCAGATATCTTTTTTAAAAAATCAGCAAAATCTGTGACTATGCACTTGGTTGTTTTTGGATAGACTATACTAGAATAAAATCATCTACTTCTGCACAATGAAACAATGTGTAAATTGAGTTTTAAAAGTTGGACTAAATCCAGTAGTGCAAGACAAGTTATAGTTAAAGAAAATTAGAAAACAAGAACAGAAAGATGGCATTGAATATGTCCTGCCTGAGTTTAGAGACAATCTCAAGAATAGATTGACAGGATTTAACAATAATGACTCTTTGAGACCAGGTGATCTGTGAGATGACATCAGGAACATCATACATGAAGAAAGTAAAAGACCCTCAAAAAGAAAGGAAGGGAAGAACAGATTAAAATGGATATCAGAATAGACTGTGCCCCCTGCTCTATATTGCAGAAAAAAAATAAAGAGTAGAAATGATAAAGAGAACTGAATAGAAGATTTCAAAGCTAGCTCAAGAAGACAAAGTGTCCTAATGAACTGTGTAAACACTTGGAGAAAACCAAAAGGGAAGAATCACTTGGCATTTTTCAAGCTAATGGAACAGAAGGGAAAAAAGTTTTCAGTTGCAATATTTAATACTGAATTTGAATTATTTAATGCAACAGTAAGTATAAAAACCTGATAGAAATACAGCACCACTGTACCAAAAAGAATTGATTCGCAACAATTTAAGTTGGTAGCATATGAGTAAGAATTATGTATATTGACAGACGTTCATGTTGCCATTAATAAAGAATAAGTCTTCAGGATAACAATATGCAAGTTGAAATATCAACAAATTGGTGCAACTGTGAACGTGCCTCATCCTTGACATTAAAAATATAGAGGCAGTTAACTAGCTAACCCATTTGAAGATAATTTTATTTGTCCACATTCCAAAAATAGATGACCAACAGATTAGACCTATTGTTGGCCAATACTGTAATACCACACATGAGTAAAAATCTTACTTTAGAAAATTTAAGCACAATTGGTGAAGTACATTCACAGGGAAATGCTAGAAATTTAATCTGGATTCAGAAGACATGTAATGAGGACAGACAGCACTACTGACATCAGAAATGTCTTAACTGGATGCAGATAGTACACTAAAAATGTTTGCCTGCCTTTTTTGTCCCTGAAAAGGTTTTCAACTTTGCAGATCCTAAATTATTAAAGTTTAGATAACTTCATGTAGAATGTGATTTGTAGAATACTTAATTTTAATTATGCAGAACCAGTACATAGAACAAAAATATTTTCTTAATACATAGCAAAAAGTGTATTGTTTAAAATTAAGAATTACATGGAGAGTGGATTGTAAGTTTTTACAATTCTTATTTAGGTAATATTCTGAACCAATAATCTGAGAAGTTGTACTATATGAAGAATAATCAGATATCAGATTTGGAGAAGGTTCATTAACAACTGAAGTATGTAGATGACATAATGTTGTTCACTGGAAGGAAAAATTAAAGCTCTGAGGAAGACATGAAACTATATCCTTCAGTTTAGATTTCACATCAGCATAAAGACACAAAAAATCCTCTCAGTAATATAACTTTGTCAGGTTAAGTCATGGTGTTTTCAAATCACTTCGTGTGTGTGTGTGTGTGAGCGTGCATGCGCAAGCGTGCCCGCGTGTGCACGGGCACCCACCTGTTTATAGATGTATGTGTGTGTATATATATGTATGTTGGTTTTTGTGCCATCGAGGAGACTCCAACTAATAGTGACCCTATGTACAACAGCTCTGAGAACTGCTCTATCTTGAGCCAATTTCCTTGTCTCTGACACACAAGCCACCAACAACACCCTCATCACTGAGTCAATCCATCTCATCCATATTCTTCCTCTCTTGCACTGTCCCACCCTTCTAAGCATGATGTTCATCTTCAAGGACTTCCCAAAGTATATCAGATGATGCTTCAAAATCTTTGCCTCCAAGGGACGGATGTGTTTGTTCTCTTTACAGTCCCTGCCCTGGTATATTCAATACTCTTCTCCAGCTCCACAATTCAAAGACATTGATCTTCTTTTATCATCTGTGGTCATTATCCAGCTCTCTTTGAATACCAAGTAATTATTGCAAAGATTGTGGCCTGGATTAGGCTCACCTTAGTTTCTGGACTGACATCATTGTTCTTAAGTACTGTTTAGAAGTCCCTGACAGCAGCACACTTTCTCAATGCAATTCATCTTTTGATATCCTGACGGTTGTTGATTGTGGAACAAAGCAAGCTCAAAACAATCTCAGTCTCTTCATAGTCTATCATGATGCTGCCAATTGGCCTGGTAGTGAGAATCTTTATTTTCTTGATGTTGAATTAAATCCATATTAAATACTGCAGTCCTTGACTTTTTGCAGAAAATGCCTCTGATCTTCTTCAGTTTTGGTAAGTAAAGTTGTGTCATCTGTATAACACAGGTTATTTATTAATGTTCCTCCAATCCTGATGTCACATTCCTCTTTATAGAGCTCAGCCTCCTGGATATAGACTGAAAAGACAGGGAAGTAGGATGCATCCCTGGGGTACATCTTTCCTAATTTTGAACCACGCCGTGTTTCCTAACTCTGTTCTGATGACTGCCTCCTGGTCCAAGTTTTGCTTAAGCACAATCAAGTGTTTTAGGATTTCCATTTGTCTCAGAGTTAGCCAGTTGTGATCCCTCCAGACAAATGCCTTCACATAGTCAAAAATAAGGAATATGTATATAGAGAGAACTCTGGTTTCCTAGTGGCAATAAATTGAGCTGCAATCCTGAAGGTGTGTGGTTCAAGGCCACTAGTTGCTCTGTGGGAGAAGGATTTGGAATCTTCACCTGTGCAATTAACTGCCTCTGAAAACCAGCTGGAAGGTCAGCTATGGGTCAGTTCCAATTCTATAGTACACAACAACAACCACAAAAATGCACACACATACAAGTTGGACAACAAGTAAGAAACAAAAAGAATTGATACCTTTGGCATTTTCAAATTGATTAAATACATTATGGATTTCCAAAAAGAACAAATAAATCTGCCTTAGAAGGAGCGCAGCTAGAATAGTTCTTATAATTAACAATGACAAGACTTTGGATCATAACACTTGTGCTTTTGTCAGAATAGACTATCCTAAAGAAAGGCATAATTGGTAAAGTAGAGACTAATGAAAATGATGAAATTCGTCAGCAAGATGAATTGATGGGGTAGCGAGAACAATGGGCTCCAGCACTGGAGCAATTGTGATGATGGTGTGTGTCTGCACATTATTTCTTTCTGTTCTATGTAGTGTTGATATAAATTGGAAGGAACCCCACAGCATCTAACAACCACTTTAAAATTACATATTTCTCCCCTAGTATAAATAAACTAGGCAATGTGCAAAATGCAAAGCATAGAAAATAGATATGATCACTTTTATGTTAATGAGTCTTATAATCTTCTAGAATAGCTGAGCCTCCACTTGCAACAAAGCTACTCGTAATATTTACAGGATGATTTATGCTACTATTGGAGTACAGCACTAAAATAGCTATTTGTGGTGGTGGTTGTTTTTATGGGCCACCGAGTCTCCTGTAACTCATAGTGACCCTATGTACAATAGCTCTGAACCCTGGCCTATCTTGAGCCAATCTCATCATCTCCAACACACATACTCCCATTACCTGAGTCATTGAGTCAATTCATCTCATCCAGGGTCTTTCTTTCCTAAACTGTCCTTCCACCTTTCCAAGCATGATGGTTTTCTTCAAGGACTGGTCCCATCTGGCAACTTGCCAAAAATATGTAACACAGAGTTTTAAAATCCTTGCCTCTGAGGAGTAGCTTGTTTTCACCCTCTTAGCTGGCAACATACACTGGATATTTTATAAAAATATATTTTTTAAGCAGTTGAACTTGGGAAAATGACTAAAATATAACAGGAATGAATCTATTTTTATTAATAATTCTACTCTTGCATGCTTTAAGTTAGTGAGGTTTTAAATATCTATATAATAGCAAATACAAAACAATTAGATATTCAATTTATGAATTTTTCAAAATATGTACTACCTGTTGCATAGGTAGCTTGGCAGAAAAATATTCACATGATGTTGTTACTAACAAATTGATTCCAAATCTATGTTGGTATATGTTATCAAATCAAATACAACTCAGATTGACCCTATAAATCATGGCTCTGAAACTTGCCTTATCTTCAGCCAATTTCACCATTTCTGACACTCGTGACCTCATTGTCACAATTACTGCTAGTAAACTCATCCAAGGTCTTCTCTTGCACTAACCTTCTGCCTTTCCAAGCACATCCTTCTCCCAAAACTAGCCCATTTTGACAACATGCAAAAAGTATGTGAGATGGAACTTCAACTTCTTGCCTTCATGGATCATTCTGGTTTTACTCTTTCCAGAACTGTTTTGCTTGTTCTCTTGGCATTCCATGTTATGTGGATTACTTTTCTTCAGTACCACAATTCAATTCTTTTCCTGTCATACTTAGCCATTATCCAGTTCTCAGATGCATAATAAGCAATTGAGAAGAACATGACTTGGATGAGGTGCACCTTTAGACTGACATTGTTGCTTCTTAGCACTCTCCACCCCCACTAGATTATTTACCAAATACAAATACTTTGTTTTCAAGAACAATTTTTTTTCAATTTCCCTCACATCCCCACCCAACAAATTGTGGTTTGCTGTTGTTGTTATGTGCTGTCGAGTCGTTTGCGACTCATTGCGACCCTATGTACAACAGCCCTAAACCCTGCTCTATCCTGTGCCAATCTCATTGCCTCTGACAAACCCATCCTGAGTACCCCAGTCACTGAATCAATCCACCTCATAGAGGGTCTTCCCCTCCTGCACTATCCCTCCATTCTACCCAGCATGATGTCCCTCTCTAAAGA
>NW_006399897.1:1723032-1731118 GCF_000299155.1 Elephantulus edwardii | reverse complement strand
GTTTTTGGATAATCTTCAGTAGAATCTTGCTTGCATGTGAAATCAATGATATTGTTCTGTAGTTTCCACACTCAGTTGGGTCGCCCTTCTTTGGGATGGGAACAAATATTGACCTCTTCCACACACCCATAAGTTATCTCCCTTTAGCCCTGCACATCCTCATCCCTTTGCTTGAAACCTCTCCTACCTCTCTTGGATCCTTATACTCATTCTACAATAACAGTTTTATACAATATTTATCCTTGTGGCACTGAGTTAGTTGACTCAGCATAATGCTATCCAGTCCCTCTCAAGTTAGGTAATAATTTACCAAATCATTTGTCCTGCAGGCTACTTAGAATTTCATTGTGTGAATGTACCATAATTTTTCAATCCATTTGTTTGTGGTTGGACATCTGGGCTGTTTCCATATTCTTGCAATGGTGAATAATGCTACTATGAACATTGGTCTATAAATCTCCGTTTGTGCCTCAGTTCTTATTTTCTCAGGGTATGTTCCAAGTAGTGGAATAGCTGGATCATATTGAATTTTTAGTTTAGCTTTTTGAGGAAGCGTCAAACTGCCTTCCAGAATAGTTGTACCATTTTACAATCCCACCAACAATGTATGAGATTTCCTCTCTCACCACATTCTCTCCAACATTTATTACGTGTTGTCCTGTTAAACTTTGCCACTGATCATAAGATGATAAAATTTTGATTAAAATTTGTTGTTGTTAGATGCCTTTGAATTGAGTACTAATCATAGCAATCCTATGAACAACAGACTGAACTCTGTTCTATCCTGACAATCCTCATCAGCTTTGACACACTTATCTCCATGGCTGCACCTTATTGAGAGTATACCCCTCTTTCATTGACTCTCTACCTTTCCAAACTTGATGTCCTTTTTAAAGGAATAGGCCCTGATTGCCACATGTTCAAAGTATGTAAGATGAAAACTTCTCCATCTTGTCTCCAATGAGCACTTTGGCTGCACTTTTTCCAAGACATATTTGTTTGTTCTTTTGTCCATAGGATATTCACTACCTCTTCTCCAGAAACCCAACTCAACTGCATCAGTACTTTTATCATTATTCACTGCCCACATCTCAGATACATAATAAGATGCACACCTCAAATTTAGTATTAGAGTTTAAAATATAGAGTCAAAACCATGCTTAAAGAAGATGTTCTAAAAGGTCAGATATACTTGTTTCTTTTCTGCTCAAATGGCACAAGTTCTCTTAAGAAAGGAAGAACAGGCTCAGTAGATTGGAAAGTGGCTCTTCACAGCAAGCCAAATCCTTATTGTTGCAGTTTCTAATGTTCTATACTCTCCTCTAATTTTATATTGCTTTTGCAATTAGACAAGCTTGTAAAATCTGCCATTTCAAACCTGCTTATTGTCAGGTTTAGGAACTTCTTTTCCAAGTAATGTAACACAAGCACGAGGATAGAAATCAGATGAACTCTGTTCTACTTCTCATTCTGACAGTAACTAGCTGTGTGACTTTGGAGAAATCAATAAACTGCTGAAAGCCAGTTTCTTTGACTGAAAATGAAGCATAAGATTTCTCTAGGGTCCTTCTAAATCTAACATTCAATGATTCCATGATTCTAATTTCACTGTTGCTCTCAGCAACTGCAACAAACTGGAAATATTGTCTCCTCTAGCCTGTTGCTTAAGCAACCTTTAATTAGTAGAAGAAGCCTGAATTATTTGGCTTAATGTTGCCCATGAGCTCATCAACTGTGTAAGCAGGTAGAGAGAAATAATACTTCTTCTAATTAAAGGAAACAAACTTTAATTTTTCTAAAGGTGCAGTATAAATTTGTATTTTATCTCTAATAAGAAAATATCCAAAAATATTAAAACAGTTGTGCTGATCATATTATTGTGGATACTCATTTGTTGATATTTAATATTATAATTATAAATAAATTGGTAATACAAGCCAATTTTTTTTAATGAGTTATTTAACTTACATCAGAACCAATTTATAATGGAGTTGTCAGAACAAAATCCCATCTTAAGTCGGGTTCTACCTATAGAAACATAATGCTACTTTAATATATATGTATACAAATTTAAAGAAGTCATTATAGAAAGACTGAGTGTGAGGAAAGGTTGCTCTTATAAAGTACGTGATTGGGACAAGTGGGAAAATTATTAGTATGAATTGTATGTTCAAGGAACAGTATTTTGTCAATGTTAAATTTCCTAATTTTTATAATTGTACTGTGCTACATAAGAGAACATTTTTATTCTTAGGAAATTAAAATATATGCTAAAGTAATAAAAACACCTAATCATTGTGAGATGCTGTAAACCTGGTGTTAAAGTGCTTAAGCACTTTGTTGAAAACCAAAAGGTCACTGAATTAAAAATAAAGATTTGGACATACCAGTCATTCCATGGGAAAAATACATGTCTGTATGCATCTACAAAAGTTTACAGTTTTTGCCAAATTAACCATCCACATGAACAAAAAAAGGGGAAATTACCCTAAAAAAAACCCACATTATTTTCAAGATATTTTAATCAGTGAAACTTGTTGCTGTTGTTATGTGCCGTTGAGTCACCTGCAACTCATAGCGACCCTGTGTACAAGAGCCCTGAACTCTGCTTTGTAAAAATAAGGTGAGAAACTGCATTGCCAACCCAAAGGCTCACAGTCGGAATCCACCCACTGCTCCATTGGGAGAAAGATGGCTAGTTTCCTCCCAGGTGATTTACTGCCTCTGAAAAACCACTATGGGTGAATTCCAACCTGATGGTACAAAACACTATGAAATCAAATAGAGACTAGTAACTCCTAAGCTTAGATAGGAATCTTTTGAGGAAGTGGATTTATGCCACTTTGATTCTTGAATTCTAAAATTCCATATGAGCATGTCTTGATATTCTTTAAATTATAATAAATAATCTGGAGAGAGAATTTTCCCTATTTTGAAGATCTAATATGTAGTTCAGACAGACTAGGAAGAAGGATTGGCCATCCACTTCTGACACAGCCAGCCTCTGAAAACCCTACGTACAACAGAGCACACATAGACTAACAGAGAGGGCAACTGAGGTAGAACTTTCAAGTATTGAAATACAAAGTAAGAGGAACAGTTGTAAGCAGACACTAGTGATTAGAACATGGAATGTGAGACCCATGAATGTAGAAAATTAGATATTGTTGAGAAAGAAATGAAACGCATAAATATTGACATACTAGGTATTGGAGAGATGAGTTGGGCCAGCATGGGGCATTTTGAGTCAGATAATCATAGGATACATTACTCCAGAGATGAAAAGGTGAGGAAAAAAATGGGGTTGCTTTCATAGTTAAAAAGTAATTTCTAGATCCATCTTAAAGTACAATATTGTGAGTGACAGGATAATATCCATACGCTTACAATGAAGTCCAGTGAATACCACTATCATTCAGATATATGCACCAACAACCAGAGCCAAAAAAGAAATAGAAGATTGCTACAAATTTTACAGTCAGAGTTCAATCAAACATGCAATCAAGATGCATTGATAATAATGGGTGACTGGAATGCAAAATTTGGGAACAGAGAAGAAAAATCAGTGGTTGGAAAACATGGACTTGGTGACAGAAATGAAACTGGAGATAAAATGGTTGAAGTTTGCACAATCAATGACTTATTCATTGCAAAAACGTTTTACAAGAAACATAATCTCAGGTTATATACACCTGGATTTCACCTGACGGTATGCATAGGAATCAGATCGATAACATCTGCAGAAAGAACCGCTGGAGAAGCTCAATATAAGCTGTGAAAATGTGTTCTGTCTCCATATCTTTTCAACCTGTATGCAGAGCAGGTCATTCAGGAGGCTGGGCTCTATGAGGAGAAATATGGGGTCAGGATTGGTGTAAGATCTATCAACAATCTGTGTCATGCAGATGACACAACCCTGCTTGCTGAAACTGAGGAGGACCTGAAGTGCTTACTGCTGAGTGTCAAGGGTCAAGGACTGCAGCCTCCAATACGGGTTAAGGCTCAATGTCAAGAAGACAAAGATTCTCACCACTGGACCAATTGGCAGCATCAGGATGGGTGGTGAAGAGATTGAGATTGTTAACAACTTTAGTTTGCTTGGCTCCACAATCAACACTCTTGGCACCAGTAGTCAGGAAATTTAAAAAACGTATTGTGATGGGAAAGTCTGCTGTCAGGGACCTCTCCAGGGTACTGAAGAGCAATGGTGTCACTCTGGAGACTATGCTGCATCTGATTCAGGCTATGGTCTTTGCAATCGCTTGTTATGCATCAGAGAGTTGTACAATGACTAGGAAAGATAGAAGGAGAATTGAAGCCTTTGAGCTGTGGTGCTGGAGAAGAGTTGCCTGGCCTGCCAATAAACCGGTTCATTCTAGCTTGGGTTGGTTCAGGCTGGCTGCTCCTTGGAGGCAAGGATTCTGGGGCTTTGTCTGACATTCTTTGGACATGTTGTAAGGAGGGACAGGTCCTTGGAGAGGGACATCATGCTTGGGAAGGTGGAGGGATGGTGCAAGAGGGGAAGACCCTCTATGAGGTGAATTGTTTCAGGCACTGGGATGGGTGTTTCAGAGGCAGTGCATTTGGCACAGGATAGAGCAGGGTTTAGGGCTGTTGCACATAGGGTCACTATGAGTTGCAAGCAACTCGACAGCACATAACAATTTGAAGACCATAAATAGAATCTAATAGAAATGAGAAAAAATGAATAGCAACTGATATTCTACCATAATAGGAATAGAATTATTAAAAGAAATTGATAAAGAGTATTCATAAATCTTTATAGGATTCTATCTTTTTCAGTTTTCATGAGTTACACTGACTAGCTTCTTTAAAGCCAAACATAATGAACACTTTAGAAATTCTTCCTTTTGATTAAAATAACTTAAAAACAGAAGAATAAAAAAACAAAAAAACCCAAACAAACCAGAAGAATAATATTAAAGTCAACATTCAAAATTACTAGAAACTAGGAAAATAGTGTTTTAACAACCAGAGAAGAACTTAGAAAATCAAGCTTCATGGAATTTGGATTTATATTAGTCTATATTTGGTTGCCCAGATTAGTCTCTATAAGTAGATGGAGTGGGAAATACATCACTTTTTAAAAGTAGCTATTTGTTTATTCATTTGGTTGATCCCTGGAAGATCTATCAAAATGCTTGTCTTTTTCTAGTCAATTTGATACCACTCAGTACTACAACATCAACTTAGGTATATTTCAATCCTTTTTAACTGAAGAAGTGATTAAATGTTTGAGTCAACTACTGATTAAACAAAAGCTTGTGGAGGAAAACAGGAGGTTGAAGAGACTTTGGGGGATGAAGGCTTTGAAAAGCTCTGGTTATTCCTAGAACCAGAGAACCATATGCATACTCATGCTGTGTGTATGCTCAAGAAAGACCAGAAAGACTTTAACTCTATACTTACATGACTTGAGGCTCTGTGAAGGAATGAAGAGAAAGTTAAGGCAGGGTTGGAAGCTACTTGACTAAGTGCTAAAAGAGTGCTTTATCACAGACCTCACCAAAAGACAGATACATTTTTATTTTTTCTTTTATTGCATTTTTACAGTGGTTGAAAAGAAGTATCAATTCAACAAATACCTAAATGGCCAATGTAATCAAACTCTCTAAGAATACACACACACACACACACACACACAGACTGTCAGAAGGGGCATCTCCACAGACCAAAAAATACAATAGACTTTAAGGGAAAGGGCTACAGTCAGGAGAGAGACTCCCTTCCAAATCTAGCACACTGACGTGCCAGGGAGGGGAATGCCTACAAATCCCCTGGACAGAAACTGTTTAAGTTGTAGTTTTGCTCCCATTACTCTACAGACAAAAGGGGACTGCAATCAGGTGAGGGACTCATTCCCAGAGCCTGCTCATTGAGATGCTAAGGAAAAAGGGGGCTCCAAATCCCTTAGAGAGAAACTGCACCTATTGGGGAATCTTGCTGCTGTTGGGCCCTGACACAGATCAAAGAGGACAATAGACTTTATGAAAAGGAACTTACAATATGGTAAGATTCCTGTGGAGCTGCACAACAAACCAGAAAAAAAGCTGAACAACTTTAGGACAGGCAAATTTTTCAGTTCCATAGGTCCAGAAAGGACTTCCAGGAGACCAAGTGGTCTAGACTTCCACAGAAAGAACACATTAAACCTGCAACTATCACTAATATAAAGAACTCTCAACAACCTATGAAAACACAATAGAAATGGCCTAATAAATACCAAGAACCACTTTTTATAATGGCAAGTAAGCAGCAGGCAGTCCAAACGTTAACAAAAAACAAAATAAGCCTTCTCTTACCCAGTGAAGACCCCAAAGATAGGGAAGCATAAGAAATATATTGTTACAGAGTCATATGAACAGTTCCAGAGTAAGACACAAAATGATGGAAGAAAGAAAGGAAACCATAAATAAAATGGATACACCAGAGACAGGGAGCCAGAAGAAAGATTTTGACATGCAGGGACATGAACAACTACAGAAGAAATTCCAAAATATGGAAGAAAAAAAATTGAAACTATAGTTAAAGAGATTGTTGTTGTTGTTGTTATATGTCATTGAGTTACCTGTGACTCCTAGTGACCCTATCTACAACTACTCTGAACCCTGCCTTATCCTGAACCAGTCTCACTGTGTCTTACACAACTACCTCTATTAACCCAGTTATTGTGCCAATCCATCTTATCTGGGATCTTCCTCTTCTCTACTATCCCTCCCACCCATCCAAGCATGATGTTCTTCTCCGAGGGCTGATCCCTATAGGGAACACTCCCAAACTACTCGAGATGAGACAGAGCTTCAAAATCCTTTCGTCCAGGGAGCAACTTGGTTTAACCATGTCCAGAACAGACCTGTTTGTTCTTCTGGCAGTCCATGATATGTTCAGTACTTTTCTCCAGCACCATCGCTTAAAGACATTGATTCTTCTTCTGTATTCCTTTTTCACTGTCAAGCTCTCTGATGTATAGCAAGTAATTGAGAAGACCATGGCCTGGATCAGGAAGACCTTAGTCTCCAAACTGATATCATTACGCTTTTGAATTCTAGAGAGGTCCCAGACATCAGATTTTCCCAGTGTGATTCATCTTTTTGATTCCCTGATTGCTAGTTCCAAGAGTGTTGATTGTGGATCCAAGCAAGTTGAAATTGTTAATAACCCCAGTTTCTTATTCATCTATCATGGTGCCGTTAGTTGGCCTAGTGGTGAAAATCGTTGTCAAGAAATCTAGAGTACAACTACCTAGCCAAGTAACTGGAATGAAGTCCTATTTGTGCTCATTCAACACAGAGTGTTAGGAAATTATCAAACAATTACTGATTTCACACACAAGCAAAATTCTGCTAAAGATTAGCCAAAAATTACTAGAACAGATTAAGAGTTACCACCAGTTGAATTATAACCCGCTAGAATATGATTATAGAAGAAATAAAAAGTGAAATAAAAGAGTTCCTCAAAACAAATTATAATGAAAATACAGTATATCAAAACCTCTGAAATACAGCTAAGGCAGTCCTCAAAGAATAGTTAGTACATAGCAATAGGTAATCACATATAAAGGAAAGAAAGAAATAAAATTAATGACCTAACTTAATACCTCCATCAGAAAGAAAGAGAACAACAATCAAACTCCACAGCCTCTAGAAGAAAGGAAATTATAAGGATTACAGCTAAAGTCAATGAGACAGAAAACAGAAAAACAATTGAAAACATCAACAAGAATAGGAGTTGTTTTTTCTTAAATATCAGTAAAATAGACAAATCGTTGGCAAACTTACTGAAAAGAAAGAGAAGACATAAATAACTAAAATTAAAAAAAATGATAGAGGTGACTTCACAATCAAGCCAGGTTACAGAACTGAACATTATGAAAGATTTACTCTGATAAATTTGAAAACCCAGAAAAAATGGACAAATTCCCTAAAATTCACACCTTGCCTAGATTAATACAGATTGATATAGATCACTTGAACAGACCCATCACAAAAGAAAAAACAGAAGAGGCCATAAAAAAAACTCTTCCAAAAAAATGTCCTGGCATAGATAGCTTCACAGGTGAATTCTA
>NW_006399897.1:1721151-1721622 GCF_000299155.1 Elephantulus edwardii | reverse complement strand
AGCAAGATTATTTCGAAAGCAAATAGACTTCAAATAAGCAAAACATTTCTGGAAAACAAAAAAGAAGTGAGATGCATAGCACCCCTGATCTCAAAATCTACTGCTCATCTGTAATAACCAAAATAGCATGATACTGTTATAATAACACAGACCTAGATCATGGAACAGAATCAAGAGCCCGTAAATTAACCAATCTACCTATGGTCGATTGGCATTTGAAAAGGAAACAAAACCTATTGAATAGAGAAACTACAATCTCTTCAACCTAGACTTCCAGCAAACTGGACTTCTACCTGAAGAAATATGGAAAAGGATCCACATCTCACAACATAGACAAAGATCAACTCACAATATCAGATCAGATATCTTAGGGGTAAAGCTCAAAACTATAAAGATCATAAGAGAGAAAATGGGACCAAATGTAGAAGGTCTATGGTATACTTTGACAAATGCAGCCAGAAATACACAACC
>NW_006399897.1:1717134-1718611 GCF_000299155.1 Elephantulus edwardii | reverse complement strand
TTTGTGATTTTTAAGGAAAGTTTACAGAAAAGTTGACTTTTATCATTGTTGCACATTTTCCTTCCTATCCTTCCCAAGTTCACTTTATTTTTTTTTTAGTAATCATCCATTGTTGATGAATGAACCTGCCCTCAGTCCACTTTACAGTGTATCTTTTATTCTGGACTGTTGTCATACAAATATTTCCTAATAATATATTTCCTTCATCTGTTCCAATGCACTGTTCATTATCTATCTTGACTTTTCTTAGTTTTCCTTCAACCCCTCCATGCTAGTCCTGTTTTATAACAGAACAACAAGTTTTATGTGGTATTTTTCCTTTTGTGACTCAGCATAATATCCTCCAGGTCACCCGTATTGTGTAATGTTTTATGAATTCCATGTTTTTTCAGTGTTGTGTAGTATTTTATTATGTGTCTAAATAATAGTTTTTCTATCTATTCATTTTTTGATGGACATTTTAGTTGCTTTCATCTCTTTGCTATTACGAAGAATGCAACAATAAACTTGGTTGTGTATTTATCTGTTTGGGTGACAGCTCTGTTTTCTTTAGAGTATATGTCTAATAGTGGAATACAGCGATAAATTCATGTGAAGAAAATAATTCATGTAGGAAAGAATTTGGAGAGATTGGCACTCCATATATTGTTGGGATTGTAAAATGGTACAACCACTCTGTAAGGCAGTATAGTATTTCCTTAAAAACTGAATATAGAATTTCCATATTGCCCAGCTATTCCACTGCCAAGAATATATCCCAAGGGAAATTGAAACAATACACAAATGGATATTTGTACACCTTGTCATAGCATTATTATTCACAATAGTAAGAAATTGGAAGTTGTCCAAAAGTCCATCAATGCATAAATGGATTGATAATTGCAAAACAAAACAAAAATCAACCGAGACTATATAACATGGGCCAGACTGGAGAGTATTATGCTGAATGAAGTAACTCAGTCTCAAAAGGACAAATACTGCACAAGAACATTATTGTAAAAATTGGAGGATGACTAGTAAGATGTATATAAAAGTCCAAAAGGGGAATGTAAGGGAAGAGAGGAGCTGAGGTAGGTTGGAGGAAGTCAAAGGGTCCCAGAGTTTGGTAGGCAGAGGGAAGGGGTGAAAGAATTAGGAAAGCTCCATCGGGGACCTGAAAAGATGTGATAATAGTTGGTATAGATCAATAGTGATTATTACTTTAAAGCATAATGTATGGGATGATCGTATTAAACACAGTATATATATATAGATTTTTGTATGCAAACCAAGAAAAAATTAAAAAAAAAAAACAACCAAACATCCAAAACCATGTAGCAAAGTTTTGCCTTCTTTGGAGCATTTTTGCATTGAACACATCAATAGGAGGACCTGATTTCTGTTTTCGGGAAATTAAAGAGTCTGGTGGCAACGTACATAACCTATAGGTCTGCCTGATAATCATAAAGTAAATTTTAATGAAACAGCTATCTTTATT
>NW_006399897.1:1706277-1716579 GCF_000299155.1 Elephantulus edwardii | reverse complement strand
TTGTGGAACCAAACAAACTAAAACTGTTAACAAACTCAATCTCTTCACCATCCATCATGATGCTACCAATTAGCCCAGTCGTGAGAACCTTTGTTGTCTTGATTTTGAGCTTCAATCCATACTGAAGGCCGAAGTCCTTGATCTCCTGCAGCAAGTGCTTCAGGTCCTTCTCAATTTCAGCAAGCAGGGTTGTGTCATCTTCCTAACACAGGTTGTTGATGAATCTTCTTCCAATCCTGATGCCACCTTCATCCTCATACAACCAGCATCCCAAATGATATGTTCTGCATACATATTGAAAAGGTATGTCCTTGGTGAATCCCCTTCCCAATTTTGAAACATGCAGTGTCTCCTTCTGTTCTGACAACTGTCTCTTGGTTCAAGTATAGGTTTTGTATAAGGACAGTTAGATGTTCTGGTATTCCCATTCTTCTCAGAATCAACCACAGTTTGTTATGATCCACACAGACAAAATCCTTTGCATGGTCAATAAAACACAAATAGACATTCCTCTGGTACTCTCTACTTTCTAGATTCATTAAGGGAGAAAAATCAGCAATCTCCTTTTGTAAAGATTTATGACCTTAAAAAAATAAGTAGAAAATTGCTACACATTAAACCAACTCCATGGCTGTTGATTCCCCTCCCCTCCATCCCAGTGGATTTTTAACAATGGAATTGTTTTGTAAGAAGCAACAGTGAGAATATGGAAACAGGCTGCTGTATTTCTTTTCTTCTAGTGAAAGTAATGCTTCTTGAGGATCTTTTCTCACAAGTGTGGAGTAAATTTTCCGTTTCTTAATCGGTACTATTCTTTTTAGAGACAGTGACTTAAAATGCCTAAAGAAAAGTAATGATAAGCCAGAACCCAGAGTTCAACTCTTTGATTGTAGAGATAAACATTTTCACATTTTAAAAAGGCAGGAGTTTATTGTATTTGTTAGCTTTATTTCTGCAACCATCATTTTCCCCTTAATTTTGTTTTATATCAAGGTATCACTCATTAAACAATGTCAATGTCTAGAAAATAAAATAGGATAAAATCAGGCTATAAAACCCTAAAATAGCTTTTTTTCCATGCAAATATGTTGGTAAAAACCATTCCCTTTTATATTTGATGTGTATAGAAGAAGAAAGAGGAAAAAAATCCTCTTTGCAGGATAGAAAAAGGGAAAAATGTTTTCTGTTATGTTGATTTTATATTCATAAACCATTACTTTAATCCTGTTTGTTGGTTATGTTCATTTTTCCTAAACAAAAAGAAGTACCAGTCCATGTTTTAAAGTGATTCTACTATGTTCTTCATTCTGTGTGAAAAAAATAGTTTTGTTATTTATTCACTCACTAATTACAACTGAGTCAAACCCACTCAGAGAGTGGATTTGAACCACTTACCTCTCATTTGGCAGTACAATACCTTACAAGGCCACCAGTTATATTCAAAATGTAAATACAAATTACCTGATGGAAATTTAAAATCTAAACATTATTTCCCTATTTCTTTTCCAAATTACTTAATTTTTATTAAAACAGTCTTATCCCTGTTATCTTGAGTGCTTAAATATTTAAATCTTAGAAGAAAACAGTGGAAGGGACAGCCTTTGGAAAATGATATGATAACAGCTTTGTCCAACAAGCCTGTTATCACTAACAAAATTTAATTTCTCTTCTGGTTCAGGAAGCCAAGAGTAAAATTCAGTGAACATATAATGTATTTATATTTCAGGAATGTACTTCACCTTATGGTGTGCGTATATATTTTATATTAAGTCAAGTTAATTAAACAGATTAAGATGTTAATTTTCTGAAATCGTTGTTGCCAGTTAGCTTATAAAACATTTGAAAAATGTATTTTAGTGTGTAGTTCTAAACTTTACCTCAATTTGAATCCTTTGATTTTATTTTTATTGCTTTCTTTCTTATGTCTACATATTTGTTGTTGTTGTTAAGTGTTAAGTCAAGTGCACCTCATATCAGTCCTATGAACAACAGATCTTAATCCTATCCTATCTTCTGCCATCCTCACACTTTCTGACACATTAGGGCCTTTAGCAGTAGTCATCCTGTCAATACACCTGGTTGAGGGTCTTCTTCTCCTTCACCAGTCCTCCTCTTTCTAAGAATCATACCTCTCTCTAATGAGTAGCCTCTTCTAGCATATGCCCAAAGCATTTGAGGAAAAGTTTTATCATCTTTGCCGCTAAGGAGAATGCTAGCTACATTTTCTTCAAGACCTATGTGTTTTCTCTTCTGGCAGTCTATGGGATGTTCAGGACTCTTCTCCAATAGCACAGCATGAATTCTTCTTCTGTCATCCTTATTCATTGTTCAGCTCTCAAGATGCATAAGAGGTGTTTGGAAAGACGATGGCCTGAATCAGAGGCACCTTAGTTTTCAAACGGACATGACTACTTCTCAATAATTTGGAGAGATCCCTGAATGCAGACTTTCCCAGTGCAATATGTCTCCTAATTTCCTTTCTGCTGATACCAAGAGTATTAATTGTGGATCCAAGTAAGATGAAGTTGTTGACAGTTTGAATCTTTTCTGCATCTTTTATGATGTTGTCTATAGGTCCAATGGTAAGAATTTTTATTTTATTGATGTTGAGATCCAATCCTTATTGAAGGCTGTATTATTCGATCTTCTGCAACAAATGCTTCAAATACTTTCTCAGTTTTAGCTAGCTAGGCTGTAACGTCTGCATAATTCAAGTTATTGGTGATTCTTTCTCCTATTGATAACCTATTCCTCTTCATAGAGTCCACATTCTCAAATAATTTGCTCATCATGCAGATTAAATAGGTAAGGGGAGAGAATACAACCCTAACTCACTCTCATCATAATGTAAAACAATAAAATATTCCCCTGCTCTATTAACACAACAGTCTCTTGTGAGCACAATATATTCACATTCTTCTCAATGTTAGCCATAACCTGCTATGATTCACATGAACAATGACTTTGCATAGTCAATAAACCAAAAAACTCAGATATTCTTCTGGTATTCATTATTTTCATCCAGGATTCAACTAACTTCAGCAATGATATCCCTGTGCCATGCTCTCCTACAAAAGCCAAAATTTCTGGCAGTTCCCTATCTATGTAGTATTCTAGCTGTATCTGAATTATCTTCAGCAATATTTTGCTCACATGTGATATTAATGATGCTTTTTAATAGTCTACACATTCTGTAGCATCGTCTTTCTTAGGAATGGGAACACATATAGACCTCTTCCAATACATTGGCCAGAGAGCTATCCTCCAAATTTCCTGGCATAAACTAGTGAGCACATCTGTTAGTTGAAATAAGTCAATTGGTATTCCAGTTGATACTTGGGGCCTTATTGTTTGCCAATGCTTTTGGTGTAGCTTCAACTTCCTCTTTCATTACCATTGGCTCCAGCTTATATGGTACTTATTAAATTTCTCAGTGTCAGTCAGTTCTTTTTTGGTGCAGTGACTCTGCATTCCTTCCATCTTCTTTTGATGTTTCCTGGGTCATTCAATATACTACCCCTTGCATCTGTCAGTATTGCTACTCAAGGATTAAATTTGTTTATCAGTTCTTTCAGCTTAGGAATGTAGAGTCAGTTGTTCCCTTTATAATCTCCAACTCCCACTCTCTACACATTCCATTATAATACTGTTCTTTGTCTTCTTGAGCTGCCTTTGAAATCTTCTCTTCAGTTGTTTTATTTTGGCATATTTTCCTTTTCTTTTTTTCCCCCCTTCTTCACACTTTAGTACAATTTTCAAAGCCTCATCTGACATCCATTTCATTTTTGTTCCCCCCCTTTCTCCCCTGTCTTTGTAGTGATCTTTTACTCTCTTCATGGTTGAAGTCCTTATCGTCTGACAACTTATCTGATCTTTGATCACTGTTGTTCAATGCTTCAAACTCATTCTTAAATTATTTTTAATTTTTTATTTTAAATTTTAAATTATTACATTCAGCTGTAATAGATTCACAATCATATTTTGATTCTTGTGTGCCTGTTTTAATTTTTTTCAGCCTCAATCTGAGACTATCACTTGAATAAATTGATGGTCTAACCCATAGTCTACCTTTGGCCTAGTTTTGTTTTTTGTTTGTTTTACACCTTCATATCTTTATTGGTTTGAATATAATTATTCATATGCATTGTGTTTCTTTCATGTGCATAATGTTTTCTTTTTTTATTCATGTATATAGTGGGGATATTTTGTATTTCACAGTTTCCTTCACTGATACTATGTTTTATACGATCATTTTCATACATTGTGTTTTATTTAGTTAGTCACCATTTAACTCTGCCCACCATTACCCTGTCTTTTCAGGTCCCCACTGGATCTTTCCCATTTCCTTTTAACCCTCCCTCCACCCACCAAATAGTGTGACCTTGTGATTTCCTCCCAACATGTCCTCACCCCTCCGCTCCCACCCTTTACCCCCTTGAACTGCCTTATATGTTCTACTAGTTATCCTTCTATTTTATAACTGTCTTATGCAATAATTTTCATTATTGGACTCTTAGTTCACTCAGCATAATGCTCCCCAGTCTCTCCCAAGTTATGTAGTATTTTCTTTTTTCAATTGCTGTTCTTGAGTGCTGCATAATATTCTATTGTTTGAATATACCACAGTTTCTCAATTCATCAGGTTGTGGTTGGACATTTGAGCTGATTCCATGTTCTTGTGATGGCAAATAATGCTGCTATGCACATTGGTGTACAAATCTCCATTTGTATTTCAGTTCTAATTTCTTTGGGATATATTCCTAGCAGTGGAATAGGTGGATCATGTATAGTTTCAATGTTCAGCTTTTTTGAGAAAATGTCAACATACCTTCCTGTGTAGTTGGACCTTTACAGTCCTACCAAAAATGTATGAGCATTCCAATCTCTCCGCATCTTTACCAGCATTTATTACTTGCTGTCCTGTTAAACTTTGCCACAGCAATGCTCAGGAACACCACAGAAAGTGAAGAAGAAGTGGGTGGAGAAAGGTAGTAGAGGCTTGAGTCATCAAGCCAGAATTGGCTAGGGTTAGAGGATGGGAGTTGTTGGATGGGGAGAGAGAGAGAGAGAGAGAGAGCGCTGACCTAGATGCTAACAGAGCAAGGGTGGGAGTAAGAATAAGATACATGCGCCTGAGGGGGTGGCAGACAAGACCAACACCTTATCTGGTATCTGAATAATGGGAAATGTCTCTCATCTGCTCCTTTTGACAAAACACTTGTCTGTCAAATACTTCTCTAGAATCGAGCATCCAAACTAAGAAAAACTAGGGAGAATGGTTAGCCATCCATTTCTGAAATAACAGGTCTTCGAAAAGTCTATGTATAATACAGCACTTAGAGTAGAACAGCAGATATGGTACAGGAGGCAAAACTTTCTTATGGGAAGCACAAAGGAGAAGGAACAGTTAAAACCAGACACTACTGGAAAGTGAGAAGTATGAATGTAGGAAACATAAAAATTGTCCAAGAAGAAATGGGACACATAATTATTGACACAGTAGGCATTAGCAAAATGAAATGGGGTGGTATGAGACATTTTGAAACAGATAATCATATGATTAACTCTGTTTGAAATGAAAAACTGAGGAGAAAAGGGGTAGTGTTTATATTTTAAAAGATCATTTCTAGATCCATCCTGAACAACAATGTTGTGAGTAACAGGATGATATTCATACACATACAAGGAAAACCTATTAATATCACTCTCATTCAAATATATGCACCAAAAATCAGGGCCATAAAGGAGGAAACAGGTTACTTCTACCAACTTTTGTAGGCAGAAATTGATCAAACATGCAACTAAGATACCTTGTTAATAGTGGTAGCTGCAATGCAAATTTGGGAACAGGAAAGAAAGATCGGGAAGCATGGATTGTTGACAGAAATGAGACTGGAGGTAAAATGATATAATTCTGTGCAATTAATTAGTTATTCATTGCAAATACATTTATAAGAAATATAAATGACAACTATACACATTGGTTTCCACTGATGGTCTACACAAAAATCAGTTTAAATATATCTGTGGAAAAATTGCTGGAGAAACTCAATATCATCTTTGAAAACTAGGTAATGTGCTGATTGTGGAACAGACGGTCAATTACTCTTATGCAAGTTCAAAATGAACTAAAAGAAAATAAAATCAAATACACAAAAACCAAAGTTTAACCTTGAGTCTACCGCACTAGAATTTAAAGACCATCTCAAGAAGAGGTTTGAGGCCTTGAATACTAATAAGAAAGACCAGATGTGCTTTTGGAGGATATCAGGAACATCACCCATTAAGAATGTAAAAAGACATTAAAAGACAGAAGAGGAAGAAAAGGCTAGGATGTCACAATAGTCTCTGAATATTGCACTAGAGAGCAAAGCAAAGGGAAGAAATCAAGAAGGAGATGAACTGAAGATTTCAAAGGGAAGCTCAGGAAGACAAAAAAAAAGTATTTCATTTTTAAAATTTTTTTTGTTTTATTTAAATTTATTATTAATTTCAATGAAAATTTACAGAGACATTGGATTACCATTCATTCATTGTTTCACTTTTCTTCCCTCCTAACTAACCCTCCCCCCTAGTACACTGCCCTCTTGGAAAAGTAAAAGGAAAATTATTTTGTTATTTTACAATCCCTCCCCCCAGGTCCACTCCACTATGCAGCCTTCGCTCTGGACTCCTGTCAGGGATAATTACATATCCCTCTTGAAAAGTTTTCTCCCTCATCTTTCTCAGTCTCCCCCCAACCTCAAGGTCACTCCTGTTTTACAACAGTGGCATCATGCAGTATTTGTCCTTTTGTGACTGGGATACTTCACTCAGCATAATGTCCTCCAGGGTTACCCATTTTGAATAATATTGCATGGGTTCCTTGTTTTTCAATGCAGCATAGTATTCCATAGTGTGAATATACCACAGCTTCTCTATCCATTGTTTGTTGATGGGCTCTTACATTGTTTCCAACTCCTTGCTGTTGTGAACAAAGCCGCAATAAACATGGGTGTGTATGTATCTGCTTGGATGTCAGTTATGGTCTCTTTGGGGCCTCTTCTCAGTAGTGGGATTGGTGGGTCCAATGGTATCTCTATTTGCAACTTTGTGAGAAAGCGTCATACAGCCTTCCACAGTGGTTGCACCATTTTACACTCTCACCAACAATGAATAGGGGTTCCAATTTTTCCACAACCTCACCAGCATTGGTTGCTTGTTGTTCTGCTAAATTTGGCTATTCTGCCTGGGGTGAGATGATATCTCATAGAGCTAGGTATTTTGAATGTTTCTTCATGTGCTTGTTAGCCAGTTCCATTTGGAATGGAAAGAAGCCCTGAATAAGCAAAGCACCCCTGAAAAATAGAAGAAACATAGAAGATATCTAACTCCCTGATTTCAAATTCTACTACACTGCTGTGGTGGTAAAGACAACATGATACTGGTACAATGACAGACACATAGATCAATGTAATAGAATTGCAAACCCGGAGATCAGCCCATCTATCGATGGTCAACTGATATTTGACAAGGAGATGAAATCAGTTAAGTGGGGAAACGACAGCCTTTTTAACAAATGGTGTTGACAAAATTGGAAAAGAATCTGCAAAAGGCTCAAGCAAGATCCACACCTCACTCCATATACAAAAACCATATACAAGGTGGATCATGGACCTAGGACTAAAACCAAGGACTATAAACTTCATTACAGAAAACCTAGGAACAATACTAGAAGTCTTAATCCACTATATAAACAGTGTTCCAACTATCCTGAAAAACCTACAACCAGGAGAATATAAAATAGATGAATGGGATCTTCTAAGGATGAATTCTCTATGCACATCCAAAACCTTCTCCAACAGGGTAAAAAGGGACACCACCAACTTGGAAAAAGTATCTGGTAATGGCATATCAGATAAGGGTCTTATACCTAAAATTTATAAAATACTTCAACACCACAACAAGATAAAGGTAAATAATCCAATTGAACAATGGGTACAGGATATGAACAGACACTTCACTGAAGAAGACATTCAGATGGCTAAAAAAAGTATTCCAATGAAATTTAAAAAGAGCTGTAGTTGGAAAATCAAAAGAGAGAAACTCATTCTGCATCTCTTAAGCTGAAGGAACTAAAGAACAAGTTTTAGCCTCAAGTTTCAATACTTAAGGATGCTGAGAGCAGAAAGTTGAATGATTCAGGATGCATCAAAAGAAGATGGAAGGAATACAGGGGTACTATGCCAAAAAGAATTGGCTGACACAAAAAAATTTCAAGAAACAACATATGACCAAGAGCCTATGGTGATGAAGGAGGAAGTTCAAGCTGCTCTAAAGAAACTGGCAAAAAACAAGCCCCCAGGATTGATGGAATAACATTTGATATATTTCATCAAACAGATGCTGTCCTGGACATGCTCACCAGGTTATGCCAAGAAGTCTGGAGGACAAAAACATGGCCAACTGATTAGAACAAATCTATATTTATTCCTGTTTCAAAAAAAAGGGGGGACTCACTAGAGTGTGGAAAATATCAAACAATACCAATAATATCACATGCAAACAAGATTCTGTTGAAGATTATCCTGAAACAGTACATCAGCAGAGAACTGCCAGATCTGCAGACTGGATTTAGAAGAGGCCATGGCACTAGGGGCATCATGGCCACATTAAAAGGATCTTTGCCAAAAGCAGAGAGGACCAGAGGAATATTTATCTGTGTTTTATTGACTATGCAAAAGCATTTGACTGTGTGGATTACAACAAATTGTGACTGATCCTGAAAGAATGGAAATCCCTGAATGCTTAATTGTGCTCATGTGAAACCTTTACTTGGACCAGGAAGCAGTAGTCAGAACAGAGCAGGGAAACACTGCATGGTTCAAGATCAGGAAAGATGTATGTCAAGGGAGCTTCCTATCTTTATATCTTTACAGTCTATATGGAGAACAGTTTATTCTGGCGGCTGGACTTTATGAGGAGAAATGTGGCTTCAGGATTGGAGAAAGACTTGTCAACAACCTGACCTATGCAAATGACACAATGTTGCTTGCTGAAACTGAGGGCATGAGGCATATGCTGCAGAAGGTCAAGGACAGTATCAAGATAACGATTCTCACCACTGGGCTTCATGATAGATGGAGAAGAGATTGAAATTGTCAACAACTTTAGTTTGCTTGGTCCACAATAAGGACTCTTGGCACCAGCAGTGAGGAATTATAACGATTAATTACACTGGGAAAATCTGCTGTCAGGGACCTCCCTAGAGTACTGAAGAGCAACGATGTCAGTCTGGAGTCTAAAACGTGCTTGATCCAAGACATGATCTTTACAATTACTTGCTGTGCATCAGAATGCTAGGCAATAACTAAGCATGATAGAAGAAGAACTGATGCCTTTGAGTGTGGTGCTGGGGAAGTGTCTGGAATATACCTTGAACTGCCAGAAAATCTGTCCTGGAGTGGGTGACACAAAAGTGCTTCCTGAAGGTGCAGATTTTGAAGCTCCATCTCACAGAATTTGGGCATATGGCCTAGTGTGAAAAGTCCTTGGACAAAACCATCATGCTTGGAAGGGTAGAGGGACAGCACCAGAGAGGAAGACCCACTATGAGATGTATTGACTCAGTGACTGGAGATGTATAATTGGGTTTATTTGAGACAAAGAGATTGGCTTAGGATAGGGCAGGGTTCAGATCTGTTGTACTTAGGGTTGCTATGAATCACAGGTCACCAATGGCATATGATGATGACAACAACAACAATGGGGGTAAGGTGGTATCTCATTGTGGTTTTGGTTTGACAGTGATTTTGAGCATTTCTTTTTGTGTCTCTTGGCCATGCAAATATTTTCCTCTGTGAAATATCTTTGCATGTCTTTTGCTCATTTTGTAATTGGATTATTAGTTTTATTTTTTTATGAAGACACTGAAGTATTCTGTAAAGTTTAGTTATGAGGCCCTTGTCTGAGATAGTATTATCAAATGTTTTTCCCCCAGTGGGTGGAGTTTCTTTTGATGTACAAAGAGATTTGATCTTTAAATGGTCTCATTTATCAGTTTTATCCTCTCCTGATTGTACATTTCAGGCTGTATTTGTCAGACTCTTTATACCATAGGGTAGGCCTTCTAAGCTTGGTCTCATTTGTCTTTTAAGATCTTTATGATTTTGGTTTTTACTCAGATCTCTGATCCACCCAGAGTTGATTTTTGTTTACCATGTGAGATGTGGATCTTGTTTCAGCTTTCTGCAGGTGAGAGTCCAGTTTTGCCAGCACCATTTGTTGAAGAGGTTTTCCTTTCCCCATTTGATAGATTATTTC
>NW_006399897.1:1704656-1705699 GCF_000299155.1 Elephantulus edwardii | reverse complement strand
TCTTTAATATGGATTGCATCTCAACATCAAGAATACAATCCTCATCACTGGGCCATTTGGCAGCATCATAAGAGTTGGACAAGAGATTGAGATTGCTAACAAATTCATCTTACTAAGTACCCCAATCAACACTCTTGGCACTGGCAGTCAGGAAAGCAAAAGACAACCTCCACTGAGAAATTCTGCTGTCAAGAACCTGTCCAGGCAACCAAAGAAAAATGATATCAGTCGAGAGACTAAAGTTTGTTTTATCCAGGCTACTGTCTTTGCAATTACTTGCTATACAACAGAGAGTTGGACAGTGACTAAGGATGATAGAAGAAGAATTGATGTATTTGAGTTGTGGTGCTAGAGCAGAATATTAAACATGCAAGGACTACTAAGGAAACAAATAGGGCAGTCCTACTCTGAGAAGTATGGACATTTCAGAATACTTGATTGTTCTTAAGAGAAACCTGATCTTGAACCTGGAGACAGTTGTCAGAACACAGCAAGGAAAAACAGAACACAGTAGGGTTCAAAATCAGGAAAGGTATACTGTTTCAGTTTGTATGCAGAATAGATAGATCATCCAGGAGGCTGAGCTCTAAGAAGAGGACTGCAGCATCAAGATTGAAGGAAGATTCATCAACAATCTGTGTTATATATATGACACTCAAAATGAAGAAGACTTGAAGCTTCTGCTAAAAAAAGTCAAGGACTACAGTCTTCAATATGAATTGAAGTTCAGCTCCAAAAAAAGAAAGATTCTCACCACTAAGCCAATAAGCAGCATTGTGATCTATGGTGAAGAGATTTGGATTGTTAGCAGCTTCAGTTTGCTTAGAACATTCTTGGGTCTGCAGTCAGGAAATTGAAAGAGGAATTGCTTTGGGAAAATCTACTGTCAGGGACCTCTCCAGAATAATGAAGAGCAACTCTGTTAGTCTAGAGACTAAGGTGTGTCTGATCCAGGCCATGATCTTCCCAATTACTTGCTATGCATCAGAAAGCTGGACAATGATAAAGAAGAAATTATGGCTTTGAGTGGTGGTGCTGGAGAA
>NW_006399897.1:1703034-1704556 GCF_000299155.1 Elephantulus edwardii | reverse complement strand
GGAGAGGAAGGCCCTCTATGAGGTGGATTGATTCAGTGACTGGGATAATCGGGATGGGTGTGTCAGAGAAAGTGCGACTGGCACAGGACAGAGAAGAGTTTAGGGCTGTTGTACGTAGGGTCACTATGAGTCGCAAGCGACTCGACAGCACATAACAACAACAACCACAGTATGATTTGAGATCAGATGAAGCTATTCCTCTTACACCATTTTTGTTTTTCAGAATTGCATTACTTAAGTAATGGTATGAAACTAATAGTTTATGGTGAATTAAATTACAGAATAGACTATAAACTTTGGCGAAACCTCTATTTTCTCTCCTCTGCTCCTAGAAGTAGAGAAAATTGACTCATCTGTTGTCTATTACTTTTTATTAACCTCAGCCATTACAAATTATCATTTATAGACTTCTTAAAGATTATTTAGGTGTCTTTTCATAGAATAATATTTAGTTAACATTTACAAGTGCACTTTAACTTTGCATTATGAAAATACTAATAAAATTATGTTTTATTCATCCTTGCATTTGGAGATTATGTGTATACATACACTGTTTTTAAAAGCTACATATTGCCAATTATAATAATAATTAATAATAACCTTTTCTATTATTGTGCTAGTAATTCATTATAACCATTTTTAATCTTATTCATTGTCCATGCTGTGGACAAAGGGATTTAAATGTCACTTAATTCCTAGAGTAATTTAAATGTGATCTAACAGTTTAATAATTAAGGTTTAGTGTTTCAATCTTTAAACGTTTTAGGGCATATGAATTATCTTGATTACCTCTTTGTCATGATTAAATTGTATTCCAATTTTGATTCCTCTGTGATCTGAGCCACAATCTCTAAATTCTTCTTTCTTACTTTTTAACTTTCAGTTAGTAAAGCAACAAACTGAGCATTGTCTTTAGAATGCTGCATAGGTCTAGAAGTCCATGAATACAAAAATTATTCCCTTTAGATTAGTTACATCTTTACATAAGATGTTATTCACATTATGAAGGTATCATATAGTGAAACTGTATCTTTTATGGGCCATCACATAATAAATAAGGATGTACACATTTCCCAAGCTTCTAATTCCTCATTGGTTAAAACACACAGGATAACCAGCACTTATACACTGATGGGTAAATAATAAGAGGACAAATGATGGTGCAAGGCATTTTGGATGAGGAAACTAGTTAGGTTTCATCTTACCCATTTAGTTTTTAACTTAAAACTGATTGAAAATTCAGTAATACATATAAAGTAAATTAATATTGGCTGCGTTTTGAATTCAGAAATGCCTTAAAGCAATGCCTTAAAAGAAATTGACATTTTGGCATGAAGGGAAAAATTCATCTCACTGTTCCTTTATTGACATCATATTGTACAATACATACATCATTATTTCATAGAAAGCATCTTAGTTTTAGTAATCACAATCAGTTGTAAATATAGATATAAACTACGGTAATCTTACTCTTAGTGACTACAAAATAGAAATTGAAAATATAAAAAAAAATCAAGAAAAA
>NW_006399897.1:1700730-1702934 GCF_000299155.1 Elephantulus edwardii | reverse complement strand
CTTAAAGGCAATGATTTTGAAGCTTCATCTGGCCTACTTTGGGCATGTTGCATGGATGGGCCAGTCCTTGGAGAGGGACATCATGTTTGGGAGGTTGGAGGGGCAGTGCAGGAGAGGAAGATCCTCAATGAGATGGATTGACTCAGTGACTAAGGTAATGGGGTGTGTGTCAGAGATGATGAAGTTAGCTCAGGATAGAGCAGAGTTGAGAGGGTAAATAGGCTTGCTGTGAGTCACAAGAAACTGGATGGTACAAAATAATAACATGGGTCATAGCTGATTCAAAGACACATAAAGACAACAGCAACAATTAGACATGTACAAAAATCCTGATTTATATTTTATATTTATTATGTATTATGTTATAGTCTGCATATTGTTTCTTTAGAATTGTATGTATTCCATAATAACTTCATTGCATTTGTTTCACTATATATTTATTTCAATAATATTCATTATATTTATTATTTTAATCAGTCTATGTTTATTTTTTCAACTATGTGATTTGAGCAGAGAGCAGATATCATTACTGACATCAGAGAGTTTTTTCTATGTTGTTGTTATGTTCCTTCATTTTGCCTGCAACTTATAGTGACCATATGTACAACAACCCTAAAACCTGCTCTATCCTGTGCTAATTTTATTGTCTTTGACACACCTGCCCCCATTACCCCAGTCATTGAATCAATCCATCTCATTAAGGGTATTCCTCTCTTGTGCTGTCCCTCCATCCTCCCAAACATGATGTCCCTCTCCAAGGACTGGTTCCTCCTTGCAACATGTCCAATATCAGAGAGAATTCAGAATCCTTGACTATGAGGAGCAGCCTGGTATCATTCTCTCTAGGATGAACCTGTTTGTCTCCTAGCAGTCCACGGTTCATCTCATTTTACCAATATCTAGTTACATTATATAGGCAAAATATGAATACTATATAACTATTTCTTCAGTATGGATTGTATCTCAAAGCCAGGAAAATGAAGAATCTTTTTTATTTGTTTTATTAATTTTAATGAACGTTTACAGAGGCTTTGAATTTCCATTCATTCCTTATTGTACTTTTCTCCCTGCCCACCTCTCTCCCGCATCAATTTGCTCTTCTCTTTGAAAAAAGAGCAGAAGACATAATAGTACACTTAGAAAATCCTAAAGACTAAGTAAGAAGACTACTGTATATAGTTGAACAATTCAGCAAAGTGGTAGGACACAAAATCAACACACAAAAATCAATTGACTTTTTTGTATAGTGACAAAGAGAATACAGAACTAGATCTAAGAAAAACAATACTCTTCACAATAGCTAATCACAATTTTAAATACTTGGGAGTAAATCTAACCAGAAGCATGAAAAGATCTGTTCAAAGAAAATTACAAAACATTACTACCAGGAACAAAAAAAGACCTGGAAAAGTGGAAGAATTCCCCTTACTCATGGATTGGAAGACTCAATATTGTAAAAATGACAATATTACCAAAGTCAATTTACATGTTCAATTCAATTCCAATACAAATACCAATTTTATTCTTCAAAGAGGTGGAAAAGGCAATCTCTAATTTCATTTGGAATGGAAAGAGATCTAGAATAAGCAAAGCACTCCTTTAAAAGAGAAACTAGGTAGGAGGCATCTCACTCCTTGATTTCAAATCCTACTACACTGTCGTGGTAGTCAAGAGAGCATGGTACTGGTACAATGACAGACACATACATAGATCAATGGAATTGAGAAGCTAGAAATCTACCCATCTACCTATCATCAACTGATTTTTGACAAGGAGATGAAATCCGTTAAATGGGGAAAAGACAGTCTTTTTAACAAATGGTGCTGACAAACTTGGAAAACTATCTGCAGAAATCTCAAGCAAGATGCACACCTCACTTCATACACAAAACACAACTCAAAGTGGATCATGGACCTAGGATTAAAACCAAGGACTATAAACTTCATTAAAGAAAAGCTTAGAAGAACTCTAGAGATCCTAATCCACAACATAAATAGTCTTCCAAGCATCCTGAAAAATCTGCAACCTGCAGAGGATAAAATAGATGAATGAGACCTTCTAAGAATCAAATCCCTATGCACATCCAAAAACTTCTCCAACAGGGTAAAAAGGGAAGCCACCGACTTGGAAAAAATATTTGGTAATGACTTGTCAGATAAGGGACATATATCTAGAATTTATTAAATACTCGAACTCCACAAAAG
>NW_006399897.1:1699198-1700630 GCF_000299155.1 Elephantulus edwardii | reverse complement strand
TATAAATATTTTTAAACAATTATAAAAATATTGTCCTTGTTGAAAAAATAAGTTCCTCAAAGATTCTCATTTATTTTTGACTACTTGATGCATGTCCTCTTGAAAAGAAAAAGGAAAACATTCCTAATTATTTTGTAATTTTCTTTCATTTAAATCAGAGTCTAATTTGTTTTCATAACAGATTAAGAATGGCTATACAAACAATTTTAATGAATTCAATGTGCTTCAAAGCCAAAGGATAAACCAAGATTTACTGCAAGCATGCGTTAATATCCAACTTCCGACTTGTAGAAATAAATAACATATAATAAAGTGGAAAAACACAAACTAAAGAAAGGATTATAAAATCAAGTATATCTCCACTTAAACTGGTTGAATGGGTATTCAGGTAGATGCTATAAACAACAGCAACCCTAGTGCAATTATATTTTCAGCAAAAATTAAAATTGCTTTATAACATAGCATTGATTTGTGCCTAATCTAGAATAGTCCTTTTTATTAATATAGTACTAAACCCCAGGAAATGATGCCATAGGCCACAGATTAGTGCCAAAATACATATGAAGTCAGTCAATTCTATTTATTAAGACCATACAAGGTCCCTGACCTTGTTGCAGTGAACAAACACAGGGCCAGCTGGCTCACAGGCATTCTTCTATACAAACCTGTTCATTCATATCAGTTAGCGAGTTTTCCTTTCATCGGTGTAAAAGCAATTCAAAAATGTGTAGGAACCCAGTGGTGGTGAGCAGGATTATGCTTAGAGCGGTTAGCAGAGGTGTGTGAGGAACCAGTGTGCCAATTATTCCCACTGCAATTGGGTGCTAACCAAAACCGGCTTCTTGAAAGTGTGTGTGCCAGACCTGTAAAATTGCACCTGGGAGCAGTCACGTGAAATGAGGTGCACTCAAATGATTTTATTTTCCTAGAAAAAAGAATTTAGTTAGCCATTTAAATGGGAGCATTCACTGTAAATAGAGAATGCATCCTGGGACAAAAGATTTTAAACACACACACACACACACGCGCGCATATCCCCAAGACAGCAAAACTTGAGCTTGCAATTAAAGTTATCTATTTCTTACTAAACTGACGTAACAGTTAGTTTGAGGAAGTATATACATTTCACATGTGTTTGTTAAACCATTGAACTCAAAGAATCTCTGTCCGTTTTCCTTTTCTTTTTCCTTCTCCAAGGAAATTTGCAACCTGAATTTCTTTTTTTTCTTTTTATCATTAAATTTTATTAGTTTTAATGAACATTTACAGGGATTTTCGGTTTTCATTCCTTCATTGCTGCACCGTTCTCTCTACCCTTGTCCCCAGTTTGTTCTTCTTCTCCCACCCCCCGAATGTCTGCTTTAATTGTCCAATTGCCACAGTGCTTGTCAAAGCCAGTTCTGATTAATCTCCTTTGTCAGTGTGTCCTTTG
>NW_006399897.1:1694939-1696338 GCF_000299155.1 Elephantulus edwardii | reverse complement strand
GATTATTTGTGTCTTCTCCCTCTTTTCTTTTGTGAGTTTTGTTAGTAGAGCTACGCAGCGCCAGCAGAGCGGTGCAGTGCCAGCAGAGCAGTGCAGCGCCAGCAGAGCAATGCAACCTAAATTTCAATAGTTTTAAAATAAAACCTTTACACTATAGTTCCCATTCTTCTTTCTGAAATGAAACTTTTGTATCTCATATGAATAGACTACTCATATGATTTCAAACCAGGTTTGTGGAGCAATTGTTGTTAAAAATGAAACAGTTATTGTAACTTTAAAAATTCTTTCTGGAGATCAATTTCTACAGGAATATTGGGGATATTCAGAAAGGAAATATTAATTTGTGTTTCAATCAGCTTGTGGCATTAATGTCAAATTACTAATGTTGTTTTCAACTTATAAAAAAATCAATTTATTCAAGTAGCTGAAATCTATAAAGAAGAATGTGGCATCAAGAGCAGAAGAAGATTCATCAAAAACCTGTGTCATACAAATGACACAATCTTGCTTGCAGAAAATGAAGAGGACCTGATGTACTTGCTGAAGAAGATCAAAGAATACAGCTTCAGTATGGACTGCATCTCGGTGTCAAGAAAAGAGAAGCTCTTACCACTGGGCCTATAGACAACGTTGTGTACCGTACAGTCAGAACTGACCCATAGCTGAAATTCTAGAGGGTTTTCAGGGCAGTTAATTGTCCTGTCCATCCTTTTCTCATTGAGGAGCTGGTGGCCTTGAACCATATGCCTTCAGAATTTCAGGGCAGCTTTGTCAGAGGCCTGGCTAACTTGCAAGGCAAGACTAGCACTACATTTGTAAAACCAGCAGAACTGGTTCCATCTTGGCTAGAACCATCTCGAACGGAAACCTAAATGAGACAATGTGATTACCCCTGCAGGTGTGTTTTTTTGAGACCTATATAAGTCTTTTTTGAGATAATAAAGAAAAAGGGATTCGTGATCAACAAGGAGCTCTCTGCATCTTCATTAAATCCTCGTCCCTTCTCTCGGCAGAACTGTTTCGATATATCGGGGCAGGACCTCAATACAGCTTCCTGCGACTAGGTCAGAAATGAAGAAAAAGAAGGAGTTATCAATGATTTCATATTAGTTGGATCAACAATTAACACCCTTGGTGAATGCAATTGGGAGACCAGGAGACATATTGCATTGAGAAAGTCTATAGTCTCGGAACTTTCCAATAATTGAGGAGCAGTGATGCTACTTTGAGGACTAAGGTGTGTCTGTTTCAGACCATGGTCTTTTGAATAACTTGCTATGCATTTGAGAGATGGGCAATGAATAAAGATGACAGAACAATTGATGCCTTTGAGCTGTGGTGTTAAAGAATAATGCTGAAGATCCCATGGATTTCCAAAAGAACAAAGAGATATGCCTTG
>NW_006399897.1:1682141-1686209 GCF_000299155.1 Elephantulus edwardii | reverse complement strand
TTTCACCAAAGAAGACATTCAGATGGCCCACAAACACATGAAGAAAATGAAGATTCTTTCCACTGGACATATCAGCAGTGTATGGATGGAGCGGTGATTGTGGCAGTCAGCAGTTTCATCTTGCTTGGATCCACAATTAACACACTTAGTCCAGCAGTCAGTAAGTAAGGAGACACATTACCCAGGGAAAATCTGCAGCTAAGGACCTTTCAAAATTATTGAGGAGTAGTGATGTCAGTTTGAGGACTAAGGTGGTCTGATTCAGGTAATAGTCTTTCCAATTAATCACTGTGCATCTGAGAGCTGGACAATGAAAAAGGATGACAGAGAAAGAATTGACACCTTTGAGCTGTAGTGTTGGTGAAGAACACTAAACGTCCCATGGACAACCAAGAGAATGGACAGATGTCTTGGAGAGGGTGCAGCCACAGTGTTCTTTGGAGGCAAGAATGATGAGGCTTTACCCACATACTTTGGACATGTTACTAGGAGGTTCTGGCTATTCCTTGGAGAAGGACATGATGTTGGGAAGGGTGGAGAGTCACCAAAAGATAGGAAGACAATCAATCAGGTCGTTTGATATGGTGGCAGTTGCAATGGGATCTGTGTGTCATGAATATGAGGATGGCACAGGATAGAACAGGATTCAGATCTTTCGTTCATAGGAATGCTGTGAGCCATGTTTGACTCAACAGCACCTAATAACAACAACAATATAAGTGTACAAGAATTATTTGAAGAAACAAATATTAAATGTAGGAATAATCACACATAAAACATATACCAACAAAATTGCTCCTTGGTAATATGTTTAAATTAAAACTGAAGAATGAGATTATATGAAATATTAAAAACATAGAGCAATTCATTTGAAAGTCAGTGTATATATTCAGGTCTAATATCCTTGTATTAGAAACTTTGTAGACTTTAATTGATCACTATCAGTTATTAAATATAACAACATTGCTGTAGCTAAGAATATATATACAAACAACCCAGCAGTCTCTCCATCTGCTCACACACATCTCCCTCCAATGTGACAGAAGGAGGGTTTTTGATAATTAATTGGAAAGGAAAAACTGAAAAGGCAGGAGGGTATGGTTTGGCATCTTTTTCTCTCTGTAATCCTCTGACCTGACTGCTGTTAACACTGACACTTTTCAGCAGGAGTTTGTGAAAGCTCACAAGAGCTCTTACCTTCTACCTTCTTCTCTTTCAGTGGCTTTGTGAAGACCTCCTAACTCTCATCCTCCTTTTTTATTCAGCCTTATTCCCTTCCTCCTTATTGTAGATCATTACTGAGACTATCAACACTTGTAAGAAATTAGGAAAAATAAATTGTTGCTGTGGAATCTGTTACTAAGAATTTAAGCAATATTTCTCCTTCAGTCAGTTGACCCAAATAGTTAGAATGGATCTCAGGGATTGTAGTAGTATTCTTGGGTTCCTTTATTGGTACAGTAGGAAGCTTGCAATTTGTCATGACTTAATCAAGAAGCAAAATTAAGTAATGACAATTCTGACCATTTTTCCATCTCCCATTACTCTGAGTAAAAGATAATGTTAATATCCAAGTTGAAATGAGCAATGTTGGTTAATTAAATTGTATAATATACCCCTTTGCCCTTATATGTACCATTCAGTTAACTATGACCCATAAGAGCCTATGAACAATAGATCTGAACCTTTCTCTATACTGAGACAATCTCAGAGTCTCTGATACAACTGCCCCCATTTGTCATAGTCACTGTGCCATTCCATCTTTTCCAGGGTCTTCCTCTCCTACACTGACCCGCCATCATTCCAAGCATGATGTCCTTCTAAAAGGACTGGTCCCTCCTGGAAATATGGCCAAGTTATGTGGGATGGAGCCATTAAATCCTTGCCTCCAAGGTGCAAATTGTTTTTACCTTCTACAAAACTGACTTGCTTATTCTCTTGGCAGTCCAATACCCTTCTCCAGGACCACAACTAAAAGGCATCAATTCTTCTTTTATCATCCTTAGACATTGCCCAGATCTCAGATGCAAAGAAAGACATTCATAAGACCATGTTTTGAATCAGGAACAAGTTTAAGTTTCGTACAAGCACAACCAAATGTTCTGGGATTCTTATTTTTCTCAGAGTTAGCCACAGTTCGTTGTGATCCACAGAGTCAAATGTCTTTCCATAGTTAATGAAACACAGTGGAGAATATCAAATGGCATGTTGTTGATACTGTTGCATAGAGTATGTCTCATAGCGGCTCTCATAACAACAGACCTGAAACCTGTCTTATCCTATGCCATTCTTATCTCTGACACACATAACTCCATTACTACAGTCACTGTGTCAATCCAACTAATCCTTCTCTCCTTCACTGGTACTCCAACTTTCCAATCATAATGTCACTTTTCAAGGAATAGCCTCTCCTAGCAACATGCCTAAAGTATGTGAGATGAAGCTTTATCATCATTGTCTTCAAGAAGCACTCTGGCTGAATCTTCTCAAGTTATATATGTTTGTCCTTTTGGTAGTCTTTTGAGATATACAGCTGTTGGCTGAAAGCAGAGAATACCAGAAGGAATAGTGTCTATTTGTGTTGTATTTATTCTGTAAATGAATTTGAGTGTGTGGGTCACAACAAATTGTGGCTAAAATTGAGAAGAATGGGAAGCCCAGGACACTTGATTATGTTTATGTGAAATCTATACCTAGACCAGGAAGCTGTTGTATGAACAGATACAGGGAACACTGCATGGATTAAAATCAGGAAAGGAATTCATCAAGGATGTATCCTTTCTCCATATCTTTTCAGCCTATAAGCTGAACAGATCATCCAAGGGGCTGGACTTCATGAAGAAGTATGTGGCATCAGAATTGGACTAAGACTCAAAACCAAGCATTATGCAGCTGACACAATCTTGGTCACTGAAATTAAGGTGGGCTTGAAGAGTTTGCTGCAGAAGTCAAGGATTGCAGTCTTAAATATGGATCAAAACTCAACATCAAGAAAACAGATTCAAACCACTGGGTGAATTGGTAGAACCATGATAGATGGAGAAAAGACTGAAGCTGTTTACATTTTATCTTGCTCAAATGCAATATGAACACTCTTGGCACTAGCAATCAAAAAAACAAAAGAGGAGTTGCTTTAGGAAAATCTGCTGTATCGCTTCACGGCCTTTTGGTTAAGATCAAGTGTAGGAAAATCCGCTGTCAGGGATCTCTCCAGAGTGCTAAAGACCAACTATATCAGTCTAGAGACTAATATGTTTTAAAAATACTGTGTTATTTATAAACCGTAACTTAAAATATTTTTTAAAAGGGGTTTAAAATCAATAACTTGTTGGTATTCATAAATTGTCCATCACATTTTTGTCATTTCTATTGTTGTTGTTATATGCCGTCGAGTCGTTTGCCACTCATAACGACCCTATGGACAACAGCCCCAAACGCTGCTCTATCCTGTGCCAATCGCATTACCTCTGACACACCCGTCCCGATTACCCCAGTCACCGAATCAATCCATCTCATAGAGGGTCTTCCCCTCCTGCACTGTCCCTCCACTCTACCCAGCATGATGTCCCTCTCCAAAGACCTGTCTCTCCTTGCAAAATGTCCAACGTATGTCAGACAGAGCCCCAGAATCCTTGCTTCCAAGGAGTAGCCTGGATTAACCCTCTCCAGGATGGATCTGTTTGTTTTCTTGGCAGTCCATGGAACATTCAATACTCTTCTCCAGCACCACAGCTCAAAGGTGTCAATTCTCCTTCTATCCTCCCTAGTCATTGTCCAACTCTCTGATGAATAACAAGTGATTGCAAAAACCATGGCCTGTGTCAGACGGACCTTAGTCTCCAGAGAGACACTGTTGCTCTTGGTTACTTTAGAGAGGTCCCTAGAGCAGATTTTCCCATCGCAATACATTTTTTTAATTTCCTGGCTGCTAGTGCCAAGAGTGTTGACCATGGAGCCGAGCAAACTGAAGCTGTGAACAATCTCAATCTCTTTGCCATCCATCCTGATGCTACCAATTGGTCCAGTGGTGAAAATCTTTGTCTTCTTGACATTGAGCCTCAGTCCATA
>NW_006399897.1:1680113-1682041 GCF_000299155.1 Elephantulus edwardii | reverse complement strand
AGGACAAGGCTCAGATCTGTTGTTCATTGAATCACAATAAGTCGTATTTAACTCGAAAGCACTTAAGAACAACCAAAACCAACTAATAGATACTTATACTTGGCCACAGGTAACAAACCTTATAAAGGCAAATAATAGTGAAACTATTTGGCTGCCCTGGGAAGTAAGCTGCTGTCTTTTCTCTTCAAAGAACTTCATGTGAAAATTCTGTTCTACTGACAACTTCCAGCTATTTCACCTAGTGAGTTTTCATATTAGAGCCAAGTTTTTCTCATGCTGGTCCTTGTCAATGGCTGAGAACAGCAGCTGTAGTTTAGTCAGACCATTTTGCTCCCCTTCATCTTAGCAAAGACTCTGATCAAAGTTGCTCTGTAATCTGAAGTTCTTCTTACTTGATCCTTTGCCCAGCCCAACTCTTAAACTTTTTGCATAATTTCACTGTTAACCAAAAGGCTATGTCTCCCTTGGTTTAAATCTACCAACAGTTCTAAGGGCTCATTTGTTCCCATTATAATTTACAGCATTAGAAACTGGCTGCTGCTTCCTTCTAAATCAGAATTTACTAAATGGAAGTGAGTTCTTGAGAAGACTTTCATCATAGTATCAAAGGTTGCCACTCCATGACTTCTTCCTTTTTAAATTTATTTTTTTAAGCAATTACACATCCATGAACAAATGTTCTGCATATTTAATTTTTGTTGTTGTTACTATGTGCCTTAGAGTAGCTTGCAACTCATAGAAACCCTTTGTAAAACATTGCTCTATCCTGTGCCCATCATATTGTCTCTGGCACACCTATCCCCATTACCTCAAACACTGAATCAATCTACCTCATAGAAGGTCTTCCTCTACTGTGCTGTCCCTCTACCCTCCCAAGCACGATGTCCTTCTCTAAGAATTGATTCCTTCTTGCAACAAGTCCAAATTATGTCAGGTGAAGCTTCAGAATTACAAAACAAAACATTTCAAAGGTTATAAATGGATGGATTTTCCCCAACTTCTTGTTAGTTGCCATTGACTTGGGTCAAACTCAGTGGCCTAACAACTTATTACAGCTTAGTGAGTATAATAATATATTCAGGCAGATAATTTTAGAGAGGGTACCATCAAAACACAGACAATGAAGATGTGTATAGAATACTTTTAGAGGGAAAACCCAATATTTTACTTTTAGAGGGAAAACCCAATATTTTATGTTCTAAATTGTACTCCCAGTTCCATTATCCATTTTACCCTTATGAAATAGTGTATAACAATACCACCCACAGAATGTCACGTGTCATCTCCTCTTTCTCATTTATTTCACTTGCTGTCCTTCATATAAATTTAGTGCCCATTGAAGGTCCTGTTTTCTAAACTAATAATACATTTCATTTCCATTTAAAAATAAAGCTGTATACATTGTCACCTTTTATTTACAACTTGTTTCCCTTAATGTTAACTTTTTTGCAGTGGCTATTGTATAACATCAAGTCAGAATTAAGCCATAGCTGGCCCTCCAGCAGTTTGTCGGAGAAAAAAAAATAACATGGGCAGCGAGTGCCCATCTTTCTCTCATGGAACTGCTGGTGGATTCAAACCACATACCTTTGCATTGATAGTATAATTCTTTACTACTAAACCAGCAGAGCTACAGGTGTAACTGGCCACTCTGCTGGCCTAGTTATAAGAAGATGCCAAGCAATCAGGAAGGCACATGGTTCAACCCCCCCAAGCTACTCTATGGGAGAAGTATGGGCAATCTCTTCCTGTACAATTAACTACCTCTGAATGCCCACTGGAGGGTCAGCTATGGGTCAGCTGCTTTGACTTGATAGTACACAACAACAACAACAAGAGCAATGTAACAATAAGATGTTCTACTAGTGACCCAACTCAATTTTTTTAAGTGAGTAAACACTTAACACTTAACTAACACTTAACACTTA
>NW_006399897.1:1671922-1680013 GCF_000299155.1 Elephantulus edwardii | reverse complement strand
AGCAGGGTTGTGTCATCTGCATAACGCAGATTATTATAGATCTTCCACCAATCCTAACGTCATGCTTCTCCTCATAGAGCTCAGCCTCTCGGATAATCTGCTCTGCATACAGGTTGAAAAGGTATGGAAATAGGAGACATCCCTGTTGTACACCCTTCCCAATTTTGAACCATGCAGTGTTACCCTGCTCTGTTCTGACGACTGCCTCTTGGTCCAAGTATCGGTTTCGCATTAGCACAGTTAAATGTTCTGGGATTCCCATTCTTCTCAGAGTCAGACACAGTTTGTTATGATCCACACTGTCAAATGCCTTTGCATAATCAATGAAACACAGACATTCTTTTGGTATTCTCTGCTTTCAGCCAAGATCCATCTAACATCCGCAACAATATCCCTAGTACCACGACCCCTCTAAACCCAGCCTGGACTTCCGGCAGTTCTCTGCTGATGTGCTGTTCTAATCGTTTTTGGATAATCTTCAGTAGAGTCTTGCTTGCATGTGAAATCAATGATATTGCTCTGTAGTTTCCACACTCAGTTGGGTTACCCTTCTTTGGGATGGGAACAAATATAGATCTTTTCCAGTCAGTTAGCCAAGTGGTTGTTCTCCAGATATCTTGGCACAACTTGTTGAGCACATCCAGGGCATTTCTATTACCAAAGCAATATTTTCAAATTACTTCTATTGCCACCTTTCCTGTTGCCAGTGATTATCAATGCTTTGTGACTATTATTAGTTTCAGACAACAGATGTTGCTATAAATCATTCATTTCAGGATATTTGTTTTTGATTTTTGGTGTATAATTTGAAATAATGTATTAACGGGTTTTCCTTTTATGAGTATGGATGGTATCCTCTCATTGACAGCACAGTACTTCACATAGATCTTGAAAAGCTCATTTTAACAATGAATGTCATGCCATTCCTGTTCAATGTGTCTTTCCTGGAGTATTAGATTGTATCATTGTCAGATTCAAAATGACCGATATTAGTCTATTTTAATTCAGTAATGCCTAAAAGACAGATAATTATGAATTTCATTTTTAACACTATCAAATTTCTAAATTTATGTTTTATACATTTTTATTATTAACTATCTTCTGGTAATTAATGTTGTTTGGAAAAGTTTCTTCTCATTTTTAGGTGTGCTTCATTAGCAAATGAAGTTCCTGAAAACCTGCATTATTAGGTCACATACCTTGGTTGCCCTAAAGTGAAGAGCATTTAACCCAGTTGCTGTTGAAAATCAAAGACTACAGTCTCCAATATGGATTATATCTTAACATCAAGAAAACAAAATCTTTGCCACTGGACCATCAGGCAACACCATAATAGATGGAGAAAACTTTGAAGTTGTAAATTATTTCTAGTTACTTGGATCTACAATATACATTTTTGATACTAGCAGTCAAGAAATCAAAGGATATTTTGCTTTGGGAAAATCTATTGTCAAGGACATGTCAACAGTACTAAAGATCAAGAATGTCTTTTTAAGGACTAAAATGAACCTGATCCAAGTCTTGATCATTTCAATTGCATTCTCTGCATTTGAAAATTGAAAAATAAATAAAAATGACCCTTCCAAGTATGCTGTCCCTCTCCAAGATCTGGTCTCTCCTTGCAACATGCTCAAATTATGTCAGAAGAAGCCGCAGAATACTTGCCTCCAAGGAGCAGCCTGGTTTCACCCTCTACAGGATGAACATATTTGTCCAGGCAATCCATGGTATATTCAATACTTTTCTCCAGCACCACAGCTTAAAGGCATTAATTTCCTTTCTATCATCCCTAATCATTGTATGGCCTGGATCAAGCACACTGTAGTCTCCAGACTGATGTCGTTGCTATTCAGTACTCTGGAGATGTCCCTGACAGCTGACTTTCCCAATGCAATTTGTCTTTTGATTTTCTGGTTGCTGGTACCAAGAGTGTGGATTGTGGAGCCAAGCAAACTAAAGCAGTTAACAATCTCAATCACTTCACCATCTATCATAATGTGGCCAATCAACCCAATGGTGAAAATCTGTGTTCTTGATGTTGAGCTTCAATCCATATTGAAGGTTCCAGTCCTTGACTTTCTGCAGCAAGTGCTTCAGATACAAATATAAATTTGAAAGGAAAGTGTTATGAACTAGTTGTTGTTGTTGTAATTGTTACATGCCTTCAAGTAGCCTGTGACTCCTTATGTACAACAGTCCTAAACCTTGTTCTATCTTGTGTCAATGTTATTGTCTCTGACACATCTACCCCTATTATGAACCAGTATCCTAGAAATATATAAAGCAAGATGATGTCAATGTTGTTGTTAAGTGTTATTCAATCAAGGACAGACATCTCATTGTGACTCTAAGGACAACAGATATGAAGCCTATTGAGTTCATTTCTGCAGTCACTATCTCATTTGAGGTCTTCCTCTATTGTATTGAGTCTCCACCTTTCCAAATATGATGCCCCTATCCTAGAAATAACCTCTTCTTAAAAAGTGTTGAAAGTATGGGACATGAAGCTTTACAAATCCTTGCCTCCACGGAGCCTCTCTGACTGAGTTTTGTCAAGATATATCTGTTCATTCTTTGAACAGTCCATGAGATATTCAATATTCTCCAACACTATAACTCAAAGGCATCAAGTCTTATGTCATCCTTACTTGTTGTCCGTTTTTCAGATGCATGGCAAGTGATGAGGAAGACCATCGCCTGAATCAGGCACACTTTAGTCTTCACAATGAACACTGTTCTTCAAAATTTTGGAGAAGTCCTCAAAAATGAACTTGCCTAAAGCAAAACATCTCCTGAGTCCTGTTAACAAGGGTGTTGAATATGGATCAATAACAAATCATGACATTTTAATCCTTTCTCTGTCTATCATGATGTTTCCTATTGGCCCAGCATAAAGATTTTTGTTTCCCTGATGTTTTCAATATGGATGTGGAATCCATACAAGTACTTTAAGTAATTCTCACTTTCATCAAACAAAGTTGGGTCATCTGTGAACTCAGGTTGTTGGTGAGTCATCTTCTGATCCTGATGCCACATTCTTCTTCATAGAGTCTAGCTTCTGTAATTATTGATCAGCATACAGATTGAGTAGCTATGGAAAAAGTAAACAAGCCTGAATCACACTCCTCCTCATATTAAACCATGCAGTGTTTTCTTGTTCTGTGCAGACAACAGCTTCTTGGTCTCAATATAAACTTCATATAATTAAGTGTTCTGAAATTCCCCTTCTTCTCAACAGTAGCCATAGTTTGTTCTGATTCCCTCAAATGCTTTTGCATAGTCAATAAAACACAGATAGACATCCTTCTGATATTCTCTGTTTTTAGCAAGTATCCAGCTGATATCACCAATGATATCCCTGGTGTCATGATGATTCTAAATCCAGCTTGAATTGCTTGCAGTTTCCTGTCAAGCCATTTTTGAATGATCTTCACCAATGTTTTACTTGCATGTGATATTAATTATATTGTCTTATAATTTTCACATTCTGTTTGGTTACCTTTCTTGGGAACGGAAACAAGTACGATCTCTTTCAGTCAAGTTGCCAGAAGGCTGCCCTCCAATTTTCCTACATAGACTGATGAGTATATCTAGACCTGCAACTGTTAACTGAAGTGTGGAAATTGATATCCCATTGATTTAGAGGACCATATTTTTTGCTAATGTCTTCAATGCAGCTTGAACTTCTTCCTTTGGTTCCATTAGCTATTGTTCTTATGTTGTTGTTGTTGTTAGTCATATATTGCTCATATAATATTTATTGAAATTCTTCAGTGTTAAGCGTTTTTTTTTTCTTTTTTTCAGTACAGTGACACTGAATTCCTTCCTTCTTCTTTTGATGCTTCATGCATCACTCAAGATTTTGTATATGACATCTCTCAGTATTGAATTTGGAGGCTTTAATTTTGTAGTTCTTTCGGATTGAGAAATGCCAAATGAGTTTTTCCATTTTTATTTTCTGGCTCTAGATATTTGCATATTTTATTATAATTCTTTGCTTTGAGATGACACTTTTCCATTAATATTTAGTTTATGTCTCTAAAGCAAAATAATAGTTTTATTCACTACATTCACACCATAATGCATGAGTCAGTAGTTTTAGTATAGTTTGTCTTGAAGCAGTTTGGCCTCAAGATAGTATTTATCCTAATGATACAGAACCACAAATTTCAACTTGAAGGATCAAATGAAGGACTAGTAACCTAGTTAAGAACAAACATGCAAAAAAGAAAAAAATCACACATAAAACAAAAAGATGGCTTTATGTCATCCAAATGTGTCACTGGAGAAATGTCTAACAGGTACACTCTGAGATTATTTAATTCTCCAAAAGCATCTGTTTGCTTTGATTCTTACTATGCCATATAAAACGGTACACTGATTTTTAGTTTCTTGTTATATTCATTCAGAAGATGCACAATCGCTGTGATTTTACTGAGTAAAATCAGTCTTGTTTCTAAACTTCCATAATAGTGCAGCAAATTTATTCAGTCTCGAGTTCTCTTTGCAACCAATTTTACCATCACATTGATGCCATCATCAATAGGTTAAATAAATATTTTAACATATTTATTACATATCTGCATAAGAATTATCTCTTTAACATTATAAATTATCCCTTGAAATGATTCATGTGTTAGTCTATGCTGCATTTTCCTGGAATGACTCTCTAAGATTAAGATATATTTACCAGTAAATCATGTAAAATATAAAGAATTTACATTCTTCCACAATATCATATGGAAGATAAGCTTAACATGCTTTATCACTGAGTTCTTATTTTATTATTAGTATTTTTATGACTTTCTGCTGAGTCTAACTTCCTGATTGATTCTCCATTTGATGTTAATCACACTTTAAATGGAACCATTTACTGAAATATTTTGGTATTTGAAAACACTTTCTATCATTTTTCTCACAGATGTCTAAATAGCAATTGGAATCAGATAGAAAAAAATAATTACAAATTCATTTCTTCCTACTGTACAACTAGCCTCTGATCTGTTTAAAGACAAAATTAAAAGTAACTTTCTATTTTCAACTAATTAATCAATTAAAAGTAGTATTTTAACATCAACCTTACATTTACGAAAGTATATACCAAATTGAAATAGTCAATAATTTAGCAGGCATAAGAAAGCTCTGTCAACTCTAAGGCATGTGTTTGAATCCACCAGATCACTGGAGGAGAAAGGTGGGTAATCTTCTTCCATACAATTAACTACCTCTGAAAACCCACTGTTGGGTCAGCTGTGAATTGGTTCCAACTCAATGATACATAATAACAACAATTGGTTCCAACTCAATGATACATAAAAACAACAGCAACATTGTATACAAAAACACTGTCCACTGTAATTCTTTATGTCTTAATAAAGCTAAATATGATGTCATTGGTATTTATATAAATGTATATATTTAACTCATACAAACAAACCAAATGTAATTTAAAAAGATGAACAATCCTATATGATTTACAACCTTTGAAAATCTATTGGAAGATTAGCTATAAGTCAGTTCCAACATGATAGGGCATAACAAGATTGAAGTAAATATATTTGTCAGAAATTGACATTATGGCTATTGATAAAACGAATATTTAGTAAATTAGAAGGAAAGAATGTGAAACTGGAATTTCTAGGTAATACTAATAACTCTAGTTGGTTCCTATCCTGTCATAATTGATACTCCAAAGTTTTACTTCAATGAATTGGAAAGCAAATTCCACTCTGATAAGAATTCTGTCTTCTGGTAATATAGTCAAGAGAGAATTGCACTTCTTTTTATTATTATTATTATTAGTTTGTTTATTTTTCATTTCAATGAATATCTACAGAGATTTTGGAATTCCATTCATTCATTGTTGTACCCTTCTCCCCGCACAAATCCCTCCCCCCACCTCCACCCCCATTTGCTCCTCTCCTTGAAAAGCAAAACTCCCTCATTGGTACACAATCCCCCCACACCTCCCCAAACCGCACCCCCTATCCCCAAACTACACTGCCGTGATAGTAAGACAGCATGGTGCTGGTACAATGACAGACACGTAGGTCAATGGAAAAGAATTGAGAACCCGGAAATCAGCCCATCTATTTATGGGCAATTGATTTTTGACAAAAGAGATGAAATCAGTTAGGTGGGGAAATGACAGCCTTTTTAACAAATGAGAATTGCACTTCTAATCCAACGACTAAATATCTTTGTCAGTTTTAATCCACCAGTGGTTCTGTGGGAGAAAGATGGGACATCAATTTCTCATGAGATTTACAGCTTCTGAAATTCTGTTGTAGGTTCAACTAAGAGTTGGTTTTAACTCTATGAAAATGAGAATCCATAACTTTGAATCTTCTCACTGTTGTGGGACTGTATTACTATAATTTGTTGACAAAGTTTATTGATAATATGCACTAACATAGTACAGAAATACGTGTTTTGGTTTTTGCTTTTATTTTGGGGTGGGGGAGGGACAGAGAGAGAGAGAGAGACACCACTGAGTCAAGCATACTCATAACAACCGTATGAACAAAAGATCTGAACCCTGTTCTATTCTGTGCCATCCTCACACTTCCTGACACACAAGAACCCATTGCAGCAGTCATCATGTTGATCCACTGGATAGAGAGCCTTCCTCTTCTTTGTGGATCCTCTACCCTTTCCAGAATCATGTCCTTCTCAAAGGAATAGCTCCTCCTATCAACATGTTTAAAGTATGTGAGGTGAAGCCTCGTCACTCTTGCCTCCAAAGAACACTCTGGCTGTACCCTCTTCAAACATATTTGTTTGTTATCTTGACTGTCAGTGATCTTTTCCAACACCACAGCTCAAAGGCATCATTTTTATTATTATTATTATTATTTGTGTGTGTGTCATCAAATTTGATCTGACTGGTACTGGAGGAGATTGTCCCTCCTTCTCCAGCAGAGCATCTGGTGGATTTGAACCCCTTATCCCTGGGATTGCAGTGCAGCTTCTTGCCACTAGGCCACCAGAGCTCCCTTGGCATCATTTTTTTTTATGTCATCCTTATTCATTGTCCAGCTCTCAGATGTATAGCAAATAATCAGAAACACTATGGCCTGAATCAGACCTACCTTAGTCTTCAAACTGACATTATTATGCCTCAATAATTTGGAGAGTTCTCTAACTGCATATTTTCACCTTATTTCCTGACTCCTGGTACCAAGGGTATTAAATAACTGTGGATGCAAGCAAGATGAAACTGTTGACAGTTTCAATCTCCTCTCCATTCATCATAACAGTAACTATCAGTCCAATTGTAAGAATCTTTGTTTTCTTGACATTGAGATGCAATCCATACTGAGGCTGCATTCCTTGATCTTCTAGAACTGCTTCAAGTAATCCTCATATTCAGCGAGCAAGGTTGTGTCATCTGCATAACACAGGTTATTGATTAGTCTCCCTCCAATCCTGATACCACTCTCTTCATCATACAGTCTAATGGATTCTATGCCGATGGATGTCTGGCTGACAAATTAGCAGAGTTCCATATTTGTTTCCATTTCCAGGAAAGGTAATCCAACTGAATGTTGAAACTATCAAACAATATTATTGACATCACATGAAAGTAAAAGACTGCTGAAGATCATTCAATAACAGCTAGAACAGTACATAGATAGGGAACTGGCAGATGTTCAAGTAGGATTTAGGAGAGGCCGTGGCGATAGGGATACCATTGTTGTTGTCAGATGGAGCCTGACTAAAAGTAAATAGTACCAGAAGAATGCCTATTTGTGCTTTATTGATGATGCAAAGACATTTGACTGTTTGGATCATTATTAGTTGTGGCTGACATTGAGAAAAATTGGAATCACAGAGCTCTTGATTGTGCTCATGTAGAACCTATACCTGGACCAGTACTCTGTTTTAAGAATGGAGCAGGGGAGCACTGCATATTTTGGAATTGAGAATGGAGTGTGTCAGGGTTGCATTCTCTCTCCATATCTATTCATTCTATATGCTGAGCAAATTACCTGAGATCCTGGTTGAGAAATACTTGACATCGTGCTTATGTGAAGTTTTAGCTAAAATATTTCCACTACTGTTGTTGTTGTTGTTATGTGCCATCGAGTC
>NW_006399897.1:1659447-1670372 GCF_000299155.1 Elephantulus edwardii | reverse complement strand
AATGACCAAGAAGGTTAGAAGGAGAATTGATGCCTTTGAGCTGTGGTGCTGGAGAAGAGTATTGAGAATACCATGGACTGCTAGGAAAACAAACAGATTCGTCCTGGAAAGGGTTAAACTGGGTGGCTCCTTGGAGGCAAGGATTCTTAATTTTCACTTGTAAAAATACAAAGCACAAAATATGCCACTACTCGTAAGTGTGTTCTCCGAAGTTGAAAATGTAGATGTCATTAAAATTATGTATTTATATGGAAAATTTACTAAGCAAGTGAAGAGAGGAATAATGTAGAGAAGCTTTTGTATACTATCTGTTAAATTTTGTGGGTTTTTAAATTGTCTTTGACAAAAGCAGAGATGACTTAGGATAATATCATTTATTTTCTCACAGCTCCACAAGTATAAATCTGGGCACGTTTTGACTTGGGTTTCAGAAGTCCAAAATGGCATTGTTCCCAGAGGTGTTGGCCTCTGGGGAGAATCCATCACCACACGTATTAATTGTCAGTATTAATCTCTAGGCGGCTGTGGGACTGAAGTGTTCAATTTTGTACTAAATATTGTTTAGGGATAGATGGTTTAGATTAATGGAGTTTGCTTGTATATTATGGTTCATGACCCTTTCTTCAATTTTCAAAGTCATTGATTTCTAACACTTTAACTCATTCTTGCACATCGAATTTCTCTGACATTTCCTTCTACCTTGCCTCTGCTGCTACTGTTTCATTGTTGTATTTCCTAGACTTCCTCAGGAAAAACTTTCTCCTTTATACACTCATTTGATTGGATAGACTCTCCAGAATAATCCAAGATGATCCTGTAATTTTAAAATAATCTGATTTTTAACCTTTTTGTGTCTCCAAAATAAATATACAGTAATGTCTAGAATAGTGCTTTTTTAATATTTATGAGAAGAAAAACAAAAATCTCACCAGAGGTATATCTTCAAAATTCTGTTTACCTCAAATTGTTAGCAACGTATTAAGTAAAATGTTATCCATAAGGAAGAAATAGCTGTCTACTTATTAGGGTAACATGTTACCTTATGAAGAACAAATCTCAATTTTGCTTTATATTTTGCCATCCTTGTCACCCCATATATTTGAACCCATTGCTACAGACACTATGTCAATCCATCTTGTTGAGAGTCTTCTTCTTTTTCACTGATCCTCTTTCTTTCCTAACACACAGTATATAAATATATACAGTTGATGTATATATAAATATGAAGTATCTAACTAACTCTTAATATGATAGCTCAGGTACCAGTCATCCTATCTATAATCTGTGTGCTCCCCAGTGTAGATGATCCTCTGGACCCTGGAGTTGCTCCCTAGCATGTGTCTGAGTGCTGTATCTGGGTGCTTTGTCTCCATATGGCTTCGAGCCCAGCTCTAAGCTGCATTATGCTCAGTGACCAAGCTTCCTGGCATAAAACTGGGCGCTGATGCTCTCTTCAAGAAAAATCTTGCTGAAGATTATGCAAAAATGTCTGGTACAGTATATAAACAGTGAACTGCAGGAAATATAAGCTGGATTTAAATGTGGCCATGGCACTAGGGATATCATTGTCATGCCAGATGGATACTTTCTGATAATAGAGAATATCAGAAGGATGTCTATCTGTGTTTTATTGACTATATAAAGAATTTTGGCCCTGTGGAACACAAAGAGTTGTAGCTAACATTGAGATGAATGGGAATCTCAGAACACTTAACCGTGCTTACGTGAAACCTATACCTAGAACAAGAACTTGTCTAAACAAAGTGAGGAAACGCTGCATGGTTCAAAATCAAGAAAGGAGTGTGTCAGAGATGTATCTTTTTTCCCCATAGATTTTTAATGCATATGTGGAACAGATTATTTGGGAGGCAGGACTTTATGAAGTAGAATGTGGTTTCATAATTGGACGTAGACTCATAAACAATGTGCATTATGAAGATGTCACAACTTTGCTCACCAAAATTGTAGAGGACTTACAGTGTTTGCTGCAGAAGGTCAAAGATTGAAGCCTTCATTATGGATTGTGTCTCAACATCAAGGAAACAAAGATTCTCACCACTAGACCAATAGTATCATGATAGATGGAGAATAGATTGAGGTTGTTTATGATATCATCTTTCATGGATTCATAATCAATAATTGGCACCTGCAGACTGGAAATAATTAATATGAGTTGCACTGGGAAAATGTGCTGTCAGAGACCTCTCCAGAGTGCTAAATAGCAGTGATGTCAGTCTAGAGATTAACCCATGCCTGATCCCAGGGATGCTCTTCTCAGTTGCTTGCTATGTATCTGAGAGCTGGACAGTGTCTAAGGTTGACAGAAGAAGAATCAATGCCTTTGAAATATGGTGCTGAAGAAGAGTATTCAACATACTATGGACAGTCAAGGAAACAAAAAGGTCTGTCCTGGAAAGGGTGAAACCAGGTTGCTTCTTGAAGGCAAGGATTTTGAAACTCCACCCTACATCGTTAAGGCATGTGGTCAAGAGGGACCAGTCCTTAGAAAAGGACATCATAGTTTAAATATTAGAAGGTCAAACACAGAAGAAAAGGCCGGATGAGATGAATTGACACAATCACTAAAGAAGTGAAATCAAATGTGTCAGAGATGATGAGGTTCGTCAGGATAGGGCTAGGTTCAGAGCCATTGTTCCTAGGGTCATTTAGGGTTATAGTTTACTAGATGGGATGTAACAACAGCACATAATATTGTTGGTTATCATTAAGATTCCAATTCATAAAAATATTTTTTCATATTATGTGTATTTTGGAGAAGCAAAAAAAATACAATAACTCAAATATTTAGTTTGCTTTGTGCTGTTTCCTTTCCATATAATTAATTGGTAAGAAACTGTGCTGCAATCCTGAAGGCATAAAATTCAAGGCGACCAGCTGCTCCATGGAAGAAAGATGGACAAACTCCTCCTGTGCAAATAACTGTCTCAGAAAACCCACCACACTTTCAGCTATGAGTTAATTCTGACTTTCTGGTACACAACAACAGCAACACGAATGGAACAAGCTAAGTCAAAGAACACCCAAAATTTAACATTATAATTTAGTTATCTAATGGGAGTGTTCACATGGAGAATGTTCACATGCTTTATACTTTACATTTGAATGCATTATAGAAGCATAGGTGACTGTGCATTATTCTTAATGTGTTTGGAACATCATTTTCCATATAATTTGCTTTCTTTATAATTTGAATTATTTCCATGCTTAATTTTTTTTTACTCATTAAAAGTGTACACAGATTATACTATATTATCAAAATAATTTTATGACAAAAATAATAGTTAAGAATTGCTAAAATATTGTTGTTGTTGCTGTTGTTATGTGCCGTCGAGTCGTTTGCGACTCCTAGCGACCCTATGTACAACAGCCCTAAACCGTGCTCTATCCTGTGCCAATCGCATTGCCTCTGACACACCCATCCCGATTACCCTAGTCACTGAATCAATCCACCTCATAGAGGGTCTTCCCCTCCTGCGTTGTCCCTCTACTCTACCCAGCATGATGTTCCTCTCTAAAGACCTGTCTCTCCTTACAACATGTCCAAGTATGTCAGGCGAAGCCCCAGAATCCTTGCCTCCAAGAAGTAGCCTGGTTTAACCCTCTCTACGATGAATCTATTTGTTTTCTTGGCAGTCCATGGTACATTCAATACTCTTCTCCAGCACCACAGCTCAAAGGTGTCAATTCTCCTTGTATGCTCCCTAGTCATTGTCAGGTGCACCTTAGTCTCCAGAGAGACACCGTTACTCTTCAGTACTTTAGAGAGGTCCCTAACAGCAGACTTTCCCATCTCAATACGTTTTGATTTCCTGGCTGCTGGTGCCAAGAGTGTTGACCGTGGAGTCGAATATTAGATTTTATAATTTTGAAACCAATCTCAACAACTTGTCCTTAAATTCCATCTCATCTCTTGAGTCCTTAATCAAATACTTCCTCTCTTCTAGTTTTTAAGGCTATACTCTGTTTTCTTTTCAATTTAATTTCACTATTTATAATTTTTCAGCATTAACTTACTAATGTAACGTTTTTAATATTTAGGTGTAATATCAAGCATACTCCGATTTCTGCGTATAATGATGTTCACCTATACCTATTCAACTAATTCTGTACCTACTAAACTAATTTTGAATCACATTCTAGACATTATCTGTTAATGTTTCAGAAAATATTGTAAAGGGATTATTGTGGTTTTTATTGTGTACTTCCAAGTCATAATCAGTCATAATCAACCCTTAGCTGACCATCTGGCAGGTTTTCAGAGACAGTCAACTGAACAGGAGGAGACTGCCCATCTTTCTTCTGTGGAGCAACTGGTGGCTTCAAACTGGGTGCCTTTGGGATTATAGTGCTGCTTCTTGCCACTAGGTCAATACAAAATTTAAACAAACAAAATATTACAATGAAATTACTACTAATACATTAAAAATGAAACTATTTTAACATAAAATAATGTTTTAAATATTTTAGAATGTCATGTGATTTTATTTATTGTTTTGAGATAATTTTAGATTTACTTTCTGTGATGTCAAGAATTTTTTGTTGAAAATGACTTTCTTAGCCATTGATTTTGATAATCCCTCAGGCAGGACAGCTTCCAAAAAGTGCTAACAGGCATCTCTACCAGCAAACTTGTAGGTTTAGGCTAGTGTTACAAACCTCATAGTCTTACCAATTATAGATTTCCTAGCCTTCAACACTTGAGGGAAGGATCCTAGCTCTGTTTCGTAGGATAGCAGTTCCAAGGTCAGCTATGCCTCATAAGGTCTCTAGTTCTTTTTGTAGATGCTGCTTCTCTAGGTCCTGGTCTGAACTGCACAGAAATCTTTGACTCTGAAGGACATGCATGCTACATTCTCCTTTGCTGGTAATGAGAATCCTAAATTCTGACACTATACATGTTCAATTTAAACCTGGTAGAAGGATGACACTAGCCAATACCCTGTTGTACTACTACATCTATTTGTATATTCCTAAATCATGCACATAGCAAAGTAAAAATAAAAAAAAAATCAATGTCTAGGATGATAGAAAAAAAAATGATGCCTTTGAGTTGTGGTGCTGGAAAAAGTGTTGAATATACCATGGACCACCAAGAGAACAAACAGGTCTGTTTTGGACAGGGTGAAACCAAGATCTCTATGGAAGCAAGGATTTTGAACCTTTGTCTCATATGATAAGCATGTATAATGTATGGACCAGTCCTTGTTGGAGAACATCATGCTTGGAAGGTTGGAGGGAAAGCACAGGAAAGGAATACCATGGATAAAATGAATTGACACAGTACCTGGAATAATGGAGGTAGGTGTCTTTTGGCATTAGTGAGACTGGCTCTGGATAGAGCAGGGTTCAGAGCTTTATTTACAAGAGTAAATAAAGGTTCCATGGGTCACAGGTGGCTCAAAGCCACATAACAACAGTACCTCACAATCATAAGTATGATTCTGTGTGTTCTATGAACTATTACAATGGATTTTTGTTTTAGTAGAGCAACAAAATTGGTGTTGGCAATAGTATAAAGAGGGCCCAGAGCATTGGGACCCTCACAGAATGGTTTTTGTATTGTGAATTTTGTTGATGGGGCAGTCCCATTTGTGGAGCTAGTAGAGATCAAATATGGCTGTTCTCATGCATCTCTTGCTTTTTTTTACACTTACAGTTTTAAGAAATAATAAAGAGAGGTACAGTACATATTGAATCCAGTAATTATGAATACAAACATTTTGCTAAATTGTAGTGTGATATCAAAATCAAAACATTGTCACTGATATATTCATGATGTATTTCGACTTCCAAAAGAATGATTCCACAGAATTATTATATACACACTCACTTCCCTCCCAAGTTCACTCTCTCTTTCTCCCTACAGAGACTGTTAGTTTGTTCCATTTCCAAAATATGCTTTCAAGGATGCCATAAACATGGAATTACTGAGCATAAAAGATTTTGCACTTGTTTTCCCCCCTCTCAGCATAATTCACTAGAGATCAATCCAGTTTATCATGTGTATATAAGAAAAATCCTTTTATGCTTTATTGCTGAATTCATGGCATAGATACAGAACTTTAAAAATATTTTTAGTTTATTATTAAAGAATATTTTTATTATTTCCAGTTTCAAGCTATAAATATTCTAAAATATGTGTATGTAAGATTTTGTGTAGATAAATATTTCCTTTTTTTAAGATAAATATTTTCATTGATTAAATTAATGAGCCTGATCCAGGCCATGATCTTTACAATTATGTGCTATGCATCCGAAAGCTGGATAATGACTAGGTATTGACTCATGGTGACCCTATGTACAACAGCCCTAAACCCTGCTCTATCCTGTACCAATCTCACCATCTCCAACACACCTACACCAGTAAAGCCCAGTCACTGAATCAATGTACCTCATAGAGAGTCTTCCTCTCCTGCGCTGTCCCTCCACCCTCCTAAGCATGATGTCCTTCTCCAAGCATTGGTCCCTTCTTCAACATGTCCAATGTATGTCAGATGAAGCTTCAGAATCCTTGCCTCCAATGAGCAGACTGGTTTAACCCTTTCTAGGATAAACCTGTTTGTTTTCTAAGCTGTCCATGGTATATGCAATACTCTTCTCCAACACCATAGCTTAAAGGCACTAATTCCTCTCCTATCATCCCTAGTTCTCACACACATAGCAAGTCGTTGCAAAGACCATGGACTGTATCATGTGTACCTTAATATCCAGAGTGACATCATTGCTCTTCAGTACTTTGGAGAGGTCTCTAACAGCAGACTTCCCCATTAATATAAATAAATTCTTTAAATCCTAGATAATTTTAAATGCCACTAATTTCTATTTTAGACATTATTATAAATTTATAGTTGTATACCATGTTTCTAGTTTCTTTTCTATGATGACTAGGATGATTTTTGTCTTTTCAAGCAATGGTTAATCTCCTGTTATAGTTTCTTCTGTAAACTATTCTCTGTATTTTCCTTTTAACTACTGTGCTTTAGTAAGTTCTTAATATTCTCACAATTAGTAGCCCTCTTTAGATATGTATTTTGCAGTATATTGTCCTATTCTTTACATTTTATTTTCATTCTCAGAAAAAGACTTTTGCAGAGAAAAATTTGTTTTTTAAAAAAATTTAAGGAAATCAAGCTTATAAAATCTTGCTTTTGTTGTAAACTTTATGAACTTTCTTTTGTTTCAAATATTGAATATTCTCCTTAGTATTCTTCTGAAAATTTGATAATGTTATCTTTTACATGATATCCATGATCTAGCTTATGATTGGGTTATGTACTTCAAAAAATATGTGTTCAACTTCCAATCACTGGTAACTTTGATTTTCACCTTATTAGTAAAGAAAATCTTTGCAGATACAATTACTTTAACTAAGTCAATTCAGGTATATAAAGTCTTATTAGGCTTAATAGGACTTTTTTAATAGGAAGAGTGAAAGATAAATAGACAGATATACAAGGAAAACAAGTAAGAATAGAGGTGGAAGTGACATTAGAGAACTAAAGAATGCCTCAGGCTACAAGAAGTTATGAGCGACAAAATCTTCCCCTTGATCATTAAGAGGGAGCTTGCTATTGTCACCAAGAATTCAAAATTTTAGCTTTCTGAACTCTAAGAAACTTGAGGAACTCCTTGCTATTGTGAACAAAGCCACCATAAATATGGGTGTTCATATATCTGCTTGGATGTCAGTTATGGTCTCTTTGGCATATCTTCCCAGTAGTGGAATTGCTGGGTCAAATGGTATCTCTTTTTGCAACATTTTGAGAAAGCACCATACTGTCTTCCACAGTGGTTGCACCATTTTACACGACCACCAATAGTGAAAAAAGGGTTCCAGTTTCTCCACAACCTTGCCAGCATTTGTTGCTTGCTGTTTTGTTAAATTTTGCTATTCTGACTGGGGTGAGATGATATCTCATCAACAAACGAATGGATAGAGAAGCTGTATATATTCACACAATGGAGTACTACACTGAATTGAAAAGCAAGGAACTCATGTAATATTATTCAAAGTGGGTAACCCTGGAGGACATTTTGCTGAGTGAAGTATCTCGGTCACAAAAGGACAAATACTGCATGATGCCACTGTTATAAAACAGGACTGACATTGAAGTTGGGGGGAGACTGAGAAAGATGGCTTCAATAATGTATACTGTATTGAAACAGATGAGGGAGAAAACTGTTTAATGTTTAAAATGGATATGAGATTAAGTATTTTTGTCATGACAGGAGTCCAGAGCGAAGGCTGTATAGTGGTGTGGACCTAGGGGAGGGTTTGTAAAACAATGAAAGAATTTTTCTTTTACTTTTCCAAGAGGGTAGTGTATGAGAGGGGAAGGGTTGGGGGGGAGAGAAAAGTGCAAAAATGAATGAATGAAAATCCGAAGCCTCAGTAAATTTTCATTGAAATTAATAATAAATTTTTAAAAAATAAACAAAAACAAACAACAACAACAACAAAAGACGAAATTGGTTTTGTTGTATATTGTTAGTTTGGTCTATTCACTTTCTTTTGTTGTTTCTTTGTTAATAACTTTTTTTTACTATTTCTTGTAGGTATGGTCTTGTTTTCACAAATTCCTTAAGTTCCTGCTTTTCTACAAATGACCTAATTTCTCATTCATATCTGAATAACTTTGCTGGAGATAGGATCCTCAGCTGGCAATTTTTTTTTCAGCCTTCTGTATCCGTTCTCTTCTTGCTTGCATGGTTTCTGCAGTTAGAACATAATTTAATTGTTCTCCTTTATAAATCAGTCTTTGTGTTTTTGTTTTTGTTTTTCCTCATGCTGCTTTTAGTATTCTATCCTTATCTTTTATTTTGGATAATTTGACTAAGCTATGTCTGGATATTTTTCTTTTAGGGCCTAGTATGTTTGGTGTTAGTTGAGCTTCTTAAATATAGATTTCCTAATTCTTCATGATGCCTAGAAAGATTTTGTTAGTATTATAATTTTCTGAATCAATCTATCTCATTGAAGGTCTTCCTCTCTTATGCCGTGTCTCTACCCTCTCAAGTGTGATGTCCCTCTCCAAGGACTAATCCCTCTTTGCAATATGCCCAAAGTATTTCAGACGAAGCTTCAGAATCCTTGCCTCCAAGGGGCAGCCAATTTTCACCCTCTGTAGGACAAACCTGTTTGTTCTCCTAGCAGTCCCTGACATAATCAACACTCTTTTCTAGCACCACAGCTCAAAGGCACCAATTCTCTTTCTATCATCGCTACTCACTGTCCAGGTCTCTGACTCATAGCATTCAACTGGGAAGACTATGGCCTGGATCAAACACACCTTAGTCTCCAGCCTGACATCATTGTTCTTCAGTGTTCTGGAGAAGTCCCTGAAAGCTGATTTTTCCAATGCAATTCATCTCTTGATTTCCTGGCTGCTGGTACCAAGAGTGTTGATTGTGGAGCCAAGCAAACTGAGAAGCAAACAAACAAAAAAAATATTAGTGTGTCAACAGTCTTTGATATGCTATCATTGTGACAATTGCAAGTTCATTGGAGATAATTCTCTTATTATGTTACAGAACCATTTTTTCTATATTTCTGCATCCAGTACACCATTTAGGTTTTAATAGTTTATTTCACGTTCTACTATTAAACATTTTATTTTATTTCATGTATTTTTCATTGTTATTTTTCCTTATAGTATTTCAGATGTTTATTTGCCTGATGTAATTTTAATTTCAGCAATGTCAATTTTTATGACAGTAATATTGATTGAAATAAGGAAAATAAAAGCCCTTAAACAAATTATTTATGAATGCATAATATTTAAAAGAATCTCATTATGTAGATAACCTTATTAAGCTTAAGAATTTGATTAGATATAATTTTAAATAATAGCAAGAATAGTTTTTAAACTCAGGCTAATTGATAAGTAAACTATCTATAAATATACACAAACAAAAGGATGAAAACTTTATTATTTTATTGCTTGTAAATTGATAAGATTCTTTGCATTTGATAGTTGGACAATGCATAAGGATAACATGAGAAGAGTTGATGCCCTTGAATTGTGGTGTTGGAGAAAAGTACTGAATACTCTATGGACTGTCAAAAGAAGGAAGTACAATTAGGATGCTCCTTGGAGACAAGGATGGAGAAGATCTCTTATACACTGGACATATTTCTAGGAAAGCCTATTTCTTAGAAAGATAAAGGTCCCATGAGATAGACTGACCTGGTGAATGTAATAATGGTTTAAGTATATCAGAGATGATAAGGATGACATAGAATACGTCAAAATTCAGGTATATAGTTTAGTGTCATTCTCAGTTATATGCAACTTAGTAGCATCTAACATCAGTCCTCATGAATTCAATATAATTTAATTTATTAATTTCCTTCTAAAAAGTGTATTTATAAAAATAGGAAAATAAGCTGAAGTTATTTAATAGTGTATGTCTTTTTTCTTCCTTAGATATTCTTTCCCTTCACTCAAATTACTGTATCTATCATCTGAATAGTGCATTTCCCTTCTCCTTCCCTTTCCCCTTGATCCCTGGTAATTAGAAAATAACCTTATATTACATAGCACATCTTTTTCTTAGCTATTTAATAATAGTGGACTTACTTAGAACTACATTATCTTTTTTTTCTCTCAAACTTGTTTAACCCAGACAATGTCTTCCACATAGATCTTTTCTGTATGGCATTTATCAATTTTTTCATTATCCTTTAAGTTTGCATAATATTTTATTATGTTTATACATCATTGTTTGTACAGTCATCTGCTGTTGTTGTTGTTATGTGCCGTCGAGTTGCCTGCGACTCATAGCGACCCTATGTACAACAGCCCAAAACTCCGCTCTGTCCTGTGCCAATCGCACTGTCTCTGACACTCCCATCCCAATTATCCCAGTCACTGAATCAATCCACCTCATAGAGGACCTTCCTC
>NW_006399897.1:1647471-1656597 GCF_000299155.1 Elephantulus edwardii | reverse complement strand
AAAAAAAAATAGTCATCTAGTAATGGTAATATAGGCTGTTATAGATCTTTGCTATTGTAAATAATGGTGCAATAAACATAAACATGTGTGCCTCTTTTGGTGTCCTCAACATTATTTCAAATAGTGTGATTTTTATATCCTTGCCCTTGAATTAATCTGAACTTTTTAATGATAATTTTAAATATAATTGCTTTAGGAAATTATAAAGATTTCTAATTTGAGGGAAAAGCTTACCAATTCAAAACAATAGGTCGATTATAGAAATTCTCTTAATTCTAACACTGACATTAAAATATAGAAGAAATATGTTGACTCACTGTAAGAGAAATAACCAGATAAATCGTTATGATTTTTTTTTTCAAATGTGTGTATTTCAAATATTCTTTTCTGGCCATAAAGTAATTGTGTTAACATCAAACCATACTCAGGAAAACATCCTTAAATGATTTTAATATGTGGGAAATGTATCCTCATTGTTAAATTAAGTTACTGCATACATACTGAATTCTTCATATTTCTAACATATAATTTTTCACCTCTTTTGCAGGATCTAAGAGACCCATTTTAAAATTCTAAATCTGTAGTGCATTTTAAAAGAACTAATATTTTGTCCCAAGACTTTTAGCAATTACAATGCAATACATCTGCAAACAGAATGGATTCTGTTCTACCCTTAACTCTAAAAATGTGGACTTCAAAGTTTCATAGAAGATGTATTGCATTCTAGCATACATATCTGTCATGCATAAGAACTAGTTAACTAATTTGCTTGCTTTTGAGTCTTTCCCCCCCTTACAAACTATGTATAATTCTTTGAATTCAAACTCATAAAATCTGTTGATGAGATTCAGCTTCAGAGGAATATTTCCTGACTCTTAATATTTCAAAAAACACATTTCTGGAAACTTCACTATATTAAATCTTATTAATACAGAGGTCTGGAGCAGTCATTATTGAGTTGTCATCAGAGTCTACAGAATATAAATCTAAATAAATGTGTCCAGTATAAAAAGAATTCTTTATTAAAACCACCTTTCCTAAAGGTTCTATACCCTCAATATGTGATTTTTGGTGTGTTAAAGCAAGACTTTCTCTCATCATTGTTAACTGACCTCTGGTTATTTGCATTCTAGAAAAACTGACACTATTTACCACTTAAAAGAATTGTTTATAACATTTATTGTTATGTAGTACACAGGTACAAATGATCATAGGAAAAATAGCTTTAGAGAAAAATATGGATCTCAACTCTTCTTATAACTCAAGCAATTAAAATTCTTCCAAAGGAGTGATCGCTTTAATTCATATGAATCATTGTTTTTATAATCTGCTTTTGCTTTCCTGTTTAATCATTCCCTTATATATAACATTCCAAAAAACAAAATAGTAATTAACGTATCGCTTATTTTTTAATAAAGTAATTTATTAAATAAAATAAACTTCGTATTTATCTGTATTAGTGGTTAACTTTCTGAGACCACTTAAAATGCTGACATTTGATCTTCTCTTGCAAAATTTATGAATTTTTAAATGCATTTCAAGGGAACAAAAAAGCTGAGCTACAGAGACTCAAAAACTGTTTTATGTGATTTGCCACAGTTCATGTTAAGTTAAAGTGGAAACAATGTCAGAAAGAGCAAAATCAACTTTTTATATAACTCATTGTACACAGCGCACTATGAGATAATAAAGTTGGTATTAACACAATGCACAATAATTCTTAAATATAAGTTTTACATTTATAGTATCACAGTTATAATATTGTAAGTTTCAACAAACTGTAATTAAACCTCTACTTATAAAATTATTAAATACAGAAATGTTTGTGCATATTCATACACACACGTGACTCTAATAGACAAAGAAGGAGTAGCCAGTGCTATTTTATTTCAACACAAGGAAAGCACCATCTGCTTTAACCAAATGACTGGAAGATAAAGTTCACCTAGCTAGCAGCAGCTGACATGCAAATTGGAGTACAGTTGAGTAAGCAGTTCTAAAATGGGCCTAAAACATTAGCCAACTGTCTTTAAATGAGGAAGAAAATGTAGTTAAATTGAGTTAATTGTTAGGAAAGGAAAATTGAGTTGTTAGGAAATGATTGCACCTCAATATTTATTCTTAATTGCCCTTTATATCTAAAATATATCAGAGTGTGTGTGTGTGTGTGTGTTGTGAAGCAATGTTATAAAAGTAGATTAAGTCCCATTTATTATTAGTTTTCTTCCAGATGTTTAGGTTGAAAATATGGATGGAGTGGATGCCTCCATCTCCATATCTCTGAGGTAAAAGAACTTTGGACTTCTTGTGGCTTCGAGTCCCAAGTTACTAGATACTCCAATACTTCCCTTTATCCAAGCACTGGAGATAATATTAGAGACTTCTTAAATTCTTTAATATATTGCCATAGACAGTCATGTCTTAACATGACCACATCCATAGTTGTTAATTTTTAGAGATGTTCACAAGAATCATGTCTGACTGCAACTAAACATTTACCTTTTTATTCTGTTTGGCTTTCAATTTCAGAGCTTTCAGGTGTCTGCTCAAAATTATCAAGAAAAAAAAAATTTCCTTGCAGACATGTTGATAGTTTCAAAGCACGTTCCCATGCATTTTCAGCCCAACTTTAGAGGTAAGGATTAAGAATGGATTATTGTGGATTAACTCAAGTTTTCATTTTATTTTTCCTCTTCTTCTAGTAATGTGGTTTCCCTGCACCTGATTATTTTGGAGGGTTTAGATAGATGTGAAGTGGTTGGATTTCAATCAATATGAAACAGAGTACTGTGGATGGGCCTGGGAAAGCATTCTGAGGCTGCTATTGAAACTGACTTGGCCTCTCCACCTGAAGGAATGGCACTTTGCCTTGTTGCTGAGTTTCAATCCTTTTGTTTCCCTTTAATGGACTATTGATCCTCTGAGGCTGAAAAGCCTTTCCCCAATGTGCACTGATTTTAGCAATTGTCAAATCTTCAAAAAAAAAGATTACATTTGGAAATTATTCCTTAAGGTCAATTATTCCCTAGTTTCTTACACATATAAATTTGCTTTAGAACATGCCAATTAACTAATATGTTAAACAGCAATGCATTAGTTTAAATTACTTCAAGGAAAATGTCATGTCTCCCAATTTTTTAAGAAAAAAATCTTCAGTATTTCCACTGAGTCCTCTTTCTTTCTAAATTCTGTTTTACTCTTTTTCTTGGGTATAACATAATTTTCCCCTAAACCTTTTGAAGTTGTATTAATCACAATACACACAAATAATCTGGATATATTATACCCCTACTATTTTCGGGAGAAATTTTTATGTTTTATATATTCTTTGTTAAGTTGTAATTTTTTATTAGAGTGAAGATATTATATCTTTTTATTTTATTCCTTAAGTTGGTTTACAGTGTTGGGTTTTTTTTATTTATGTCAGTAGTTTGAAATGCAATTATCATAGATACAAGTTTCTTGTAGAAAATTCTTTGTGGCCATATGTGATTAGATGTCTGTGGTTTGAACCACTAACTGCCACATGGGAGAAGAATGGGCAATCTCCTCTCATGTGATTGTCTGCCTCAGAAAACTCACTGGATGGTCAGCTATGGGTTGGTTCTGATTCAATGATATAATAACAACAATGACAATATGGATTTGTAGATTGTGAATTTATGATGCAACAACAAATTCTTAAACTACTTTATATTCATACTTTTATGTGCATTATATATAAGGAAAACTGGTGATGCAGTATTTAATACTAGGTTCTTAATTAACAACTAGACCTCTCTATTGAGAGAAAAGACCTGAAGTTCTATTTTAGTCAGGAACACAGCATAGGAAAATCTACACAGCAGGTCTACTCTGTCCTGAAGCATTGTTGTCAGAAGCAATGTAATTGGAATTAAAACATAATGAAAGAAAATATAGGCAGTTTTCTTTCATTAAACATAATATATCCTAATTTATTTCTTCATTTGTTTTCCATTGGATACCATTTACAGAAATACTAGCAAGATTTATCTTAATTCATCAGAATATCCTTCTCTTTCATTTCTTCTACTAGAACAATTATACTAGAGTTAGCTTATATGTTGTTGTAGTACAGGTTTCTGAGGCACTATTTTATTTTTACTTTGACTTTTAATTTTCCTCTTTTGTTTAGACTGAGTGATTTTATTTCCCTGTCCTCATGTTTACTAATTGTATCTTCTTTATGTCTATATCTACTTTGGAGCCCATGAAGCAAATTATTATTTTTATATCATTACATTTTTTCCTTTTATTTGCCATTTACTTCTTTTTTTTATATAACTTCTGTTTACTTAGTGAACTTTTCTATTTTGTGTTATTTATTCCAAGGGAATTTTCAATTGCTTGTTGAAACTTTTTAATCTGTTTTAAAATCCTTGATAGACAATTTCAATATCTCAGTGCTAATGAGTTCTTCCTAACAGGTGATTTTTTTTTTATTTTATTTATTTTTTTTACTATATGTTGGGCATTGTGGCTATTATTTTAAAAGACTTTTAATACTTAGGAAACATTTCAATTACCAAGCAATCACATTGTTTAGCTCCAGCACACAAACTTTAGTTTACTTTACTAGGCTATGATCTTATCTTTTTAAAGACTTTAAATTATTGATCTAGTCTCCTTTGTTTGTTTGATGGCTGGTTCTGAAATATCTACTGTTCCCCCGTTGTTCCCAAAAGAGAAAGGAGAATCTTTGCAGATTAGCTTAGTTTATGGATATGGGTCTAGTTCTAGCTCACAAGCATGAAACACTTTCTGGAATCCAACTATTTCTTTGACAGAATATTTCTTGCTCTATCACCCACTGAACTGTGCCCATCAATGAGAGGAGAGTGTTTTAGGCCTGCAGATGAGAAGGCCTATTTTATAGGTTCTCCATGTCTATGAAACAAAACTAAGTTTCTGGACAATAAATTCTGGTTCATCAAGTAATAGAAAGTCCTGATAGAAAAGTACTGTATACAAATTTACTAAATGAATAAAACTGCCTAAAATGGTCTAGATCATTAACAATAACAACAAAAACATCAACTTTATTCTTCTCAGAAAGTCTCAAAAGGAGATGGCGCAGCTTGCTTTGCATTGGATTATATACAGAGTTCTCAAATAATATACAAAGCTTATTCTGCCCCGTAGCTAATATTTCAGCTGTTTTACTTTCTCTTGCAGGATTTTACAGTATGATAAAATATATCTGAGTTTCCTTTATTCACTTAGCTGATGTTGACAGAAGTGTTATAATCAATTCCTCAAAGAATTATAGAAATTTTTTTGTATTCAACTCTTTGTCATAGTTAGTTATTGGTAAGCTATATGAGCAAATGAGTTTCATGTATTTTTTTCTCTATATTAACTTCAAAATCTTATAGTAACAGAAAAGTAATGGTAAATTTATGAATTTAAATGTAATTTGGAATTTGCCTTCAATTATAGGTTTACATAGCTTAAGTTCAGAATTTCTGATGTAGTTTCCATTATATAATACTGTTTTGTTCTTTTCTCATAAATTTCAATTTTAAAGAACAAAAGCAGATTTTTTTTCTCATTAGTAATTTAAGAGAGCGCATTTATGCATTTTAGAGTACAATTCATGTGATTTTTTTTCCATTTTTTTAGACAATATGCTGGCATTATATCTTCAAAGTACAGGTAGTTCCTGATTTATAATTAAGTTATGATTAACTACAACATGAGTGTTGTTTTCTTAAATTTTTTTGTGGATATCTTATTATTAGTAATATATACTAGATACAGTCTTGTAGGATATAATTTGCTGATATTATCATTATCATGTTATTTTTAATTTTTTTTTAAATTTACCACCAATACTGATGTAAAGATTGATTTTTTTAATAAATTAAGAACTTCAGTGTCTTGAAACCTGGGTGCAAATGCTGAGTGCTTTGCTGAATCATAAAAGCATGTTCAAAAACCAGTGAAATGCTATTGTGAATGTATGTATGAAAAATAAATAAATATAAAAACCATGCAGACACTTTCACAAATTTTCTGATTGGAAATGTCATCTCCATTCCCAAGGATAATGCATTTGATTAATAACTTTTCACATGTGAATTTTTTGAGTGTGTTTTTAATACTAGTTTATTTACAAAATTCAAATACATTGTTTTTCACACCAAATCATTCCCATTTTCTTCATCCTCCCACTCATCAAATCGTATGACCCCATGACTAATCCCCACTTCCCCCTGCACACCCTCACCCATCTACATCCACCCACCACCCGCCCTTGGATCCTCATACTCATGCTGCAATAAGGGTTTTATACAGTATTTGTCCTGTGGGACTGAATTATTTCATTCAGCTTAATGTTCCTCAGTCCCTCTCAATTAGGTAATAATTTTATACTGGTTTACATACAAAATTAATGCATTTCATATACATTGTTTTTCACACCAGATATCTCCCCTTGCTTTACTGATCCCTATGTGACCCTATGTTTAAACCATGGATCTCTGGTGGCCTAGTGACAAGGAGCTGCACTGCAATCCGGAAGGCATGTGGTTTGAAACCACCAGCTGCTCTGCAGGAGAAGGATGGGCAATCTCCTCCCATATGATTAACTGCTCTGAAAACTCATGGAAAGTTCAGCTATGGGTCGTTTCCAACTCGAAGGTACAAAACAACAACAACAACATGTTTGAACCACTCCCTCCCCTCCTTGAATCCTTGTACGTGCTCTACAAGAATGTACCTATACAATATTTGTCTTTATAAGACTGAGTTTGTTTAGCATAATGCTCCCCAGTCTCTCCCATGCTAGGTAGTAATTTACAAAATCATTACTCCTGCGTACTGCATAGTATTCCACTGGGTGAATGTACTATAATTTCTCAATTCCTTCCATTGTGGTTGGGCATTTGGGCTGATTTCCATGTTCTTACTATGGTGAATAATGCTATAATGAATATGTCGAGTTTTAACTGCAACTAACAAAATGTCCATGTCACTGATAACTTCTTTATGGTCAGTGTGTCTTTTTATATTTTATGCACTTTTTACATTTGTATTAAAATATGCTTATATGTTATATTTCCAACTCCCAAGGACAAATATAGATCACATTTATAAAGATTAATAATAATAATAATAGGCAGTAATAAAAATATTTCAATGACTTATTGTATTTATTCATGAATACTTACAAAGATTTTCACCCCTGGGCAAGTGACAGCATCATGATAGAAGGTGAAGAGACTGAAATTTTTAACAGCTTCAGCTTGCTTGGCTCCACCATCAACATTCTTGGTACTAGCACTCAGGAAATAAAAAGATGAATTGCATTGGGAAAATCTGCTATCAGGGACTTCTCTAGAGTATTAAAGAGCAGTGATGTCAGTCTGGAGACTAAGGTATGCCTGATTCAGGTCTTTCCAATTATATGCTATGCATGAAAAAGCTGGACAATGACTAAGGATGACAGAAGAATTGATGTCTTCGAGTTATGGTGCTGGAGAAGAGTATTGAATATACCATGGACTGCTAGAAGAACAATCAGGTTCATCCTGGAGAGGATGAAACCAGGGTGATGCTTGGAAGCAAGGATTTTAAAGCGCCATTTGGCATAGTTTGGGCATGTTGCAAGGAGGACCAGTCCTTGGAGAGGGAAATCTTGCCTAGGAGGGTGGAGTGAAGGTGCAGGAGAGGAAGAAACCCTAGATAAAATGGATTGATTCAGTGGCTGGAGTAAGAGGGGTGGTGTGTCGGAGACAATGAGGTTGACTCAAGATAGAGCAGGGTTCAGAGCTGTTGTACATAGGATTGCTATGAATAGCAAGTGGCTCAATGCCACATAACAACACAATGAGTGTTATTAATCCCAAAAGAATAAAGCAAACTAGATAAATAGAAGAATCAAATACTATTAAAAAAGGTAAATGTAAATTTTCGCAGAACACATATCTAAACATTAAAATATAGAATTTACAAATTCTATGTATTATACATTTGTGAAAATATCATTAAATATTAAATTTTTATTATGTTTCTGAAGGATATTCATGAGCTTTATGGTAGATAAATTCTGATAACATGGTATTTGACTTAAACTTCAAACTGAGTACAGAATTTTAGTCATTCTGCCACAATTGACTTATAGCCAACTCAACAACAAGGTTTTAAATGGAGAAATACAATGCATGGGATACTATTACATTAGACGCCTCTAAATATTCATGCTTATTCCCAAACACTAGTTTGTAGTCATCTCAAATAAATATTGATTATTTACTTTGCTTAATAATTATTATAGATATAAAGAAGATTTTGCTGTTTTCAAATTCAAGCTTTAAGGCAGACCAAGTACAAGTTGCCAGAGTATTTGTAATTTTGTGCCAATCCTGTAGGCTACTTCTATTTCTCCTTGCCAAAAAAATTAGAGGTTATTTTCTAATCCAAAAATCCTCCCCTACACCTGCCATAACCATCCTTCATAATTATTTCTGTGTATGACATTGTCTTCATCTTTAGGCTCTTTTAAATTAAAATGGGTGATTAGAAGTTTAAACAGTATACAGAAAACTCCCAGTCTTTCCAAGACTTTTTTTTTTGCTGCTACTAAATATTCAATTAGAATAAAAACAAAGCAAAAATGAACAAATCATTTCAAAGGGTATATATTGCGTAAGTAAAGGACAGAGGGATTGATTAAGAAAAGTGAAAGATTATTTTATAGTCACATAAAATAATGATGGGATAAGAAATACAGTATAACGTGGAGCTTCCATGTTCCAGGAGTATAGATAACTCTAGACGGAAATAAATACCCTTGGTTTGGACTAGTTAGTATCATTAGTTCTGATGACTTAGTGTTAAGGAATTGTATTGTGAATGCAAAATAAGTAGTTAAAATCCACCAATTACTCCATGGGATAAAGACAGGCAGTGTTCTATCATACTATTTACTGCCTCGGGAAACCCACTGAAGGGTCAGTTACTGGTTGATTCTGACTAAATCGTACTCAACAACAAAATAAATCTGCCAGGTTTGGCTTGTCAGGACTGGGATTCTAATATACACCTTAAAAGGAGACTGAAAAGTTTAGACCTCGTGGAGATCCTGTTGGTGGTCAATATGAA
>NW_006399897.1:1637544-1638686 GCF_000299155.1 Elephantulus edwardii | reverse complement strand
GGAATGTGAGAACCATGAATGTAGGAAAATTAGAAATTGTTAAGAAAGAAATGGAACGCATAAATATTGACATACTAGGCATTGGAGAGATTAGACGGACTAGCATGGGGCATTTTGAGTCAGACAATCATGTGATATGTTATTCTGGAGATGAAAAGGTCAGGAAAAATGGAGTTGCTTTCTTAGTTAAAAAAGAAATTTCTAGATCCATCCTGAAGTACAACATTGTGAGTGATAGGATTATATCCATACACTTATAAGGAAGTCCAGTGAATACCACTATCATTCAGATATATGCCCCAACAACCAGAGCCAAAGAAGAAGAAATACATGATTTCTACCAACTCTTACAGTCGGAGATCGATCGAACATGCAATCAAGATGCATTGATAATAAGGGGTGACTGGAACGCAAAAGTGGGGAACAGGGAAGAAGAATCAGTAGTTGGAACACATGGGCTTGGTGACAGAAATGAAGCTGGAGATAGAATGATTGAATTTTGCACAATAAATGACTTATTCATTGCAAATGGCTTTTTTAAGAGACATAAACGCAGGTTATAAACATGGATTTCACCAGATATTATGCATAGGAATCAGATCGATTACATCTGTGGAAAAAACCACTGTGAAAACTAGGCCAGGAGCTTATTGTGGAACAGACCACAAACTACTCATATGCAAGTTCAAGCTGAGGCTGAAGATAATTAAATCAAAACCACAGGAGGCAAAATATGACTTTAATTTCATCCCCCCTGAATTTCAGAATCATCTCAGGAAGAGGTTTTTGAGGCCTTGAACACTAATGATCGAAGACCAGATGAGTTGTGGGAGGATGTCAAATGTATCATCCAGGAAGAGTGCAAATAGTCATTACAAAGACAGAAGAAGAAAAGACAAAAATGGATGTCAGAAGAAACTCTGAAGATTGCACTGGAATGCAGAAAAGCCAAAGCACAAGGAAGAATTCAAGACACTAAAGAGCTGAACAGAAGATTCCAAAAGGCAGCATGGAATGACAAAGCAAAATATTACAATAAAATGTGTGAGGAACTAGAGTCAGAAAATCAAAAGGGCAGAACTCATTCAGCATTTATTATGCTCAAGGAACTGAAGAACAAATTCAAATCTCGAGTTGCTATA
>NW_006399897.1:1628829-1637444 GCF_000299155.1 Elephantulus edwardii | reverse complement strand
TCAATTTGAAGGCTAAGTTGTGCCTGATTAAGCCATGTTCTTTTCCATCATTTACCACATATCCGAGAGCTGGACAATATATAAGGATGATACAAGAGGAATTGATGCCTTTGAGTTGTGGTGCTGGGAAAGAGTGGTGATTATTTCATTGACTACCAAATTAACAGATATGTCTTGTAGAAAATATATCCAGAATGTTCCTTGGAGGCCAGGATGATAAAGCATCTCACATATTTGGGCATGTTGTTTGAAGAGGTTGTTCCTTGGAGAGCACCATCATGCTTGGACAGATGTAGGGTTAAAGAAATAAAGGAAAACCCTTAGCAAGATGGTTTGACACAGAAACTATAGCAGCGGCATCAGGTACAACAAGCGATGGCATAGGATAGGATAAGTTAATATATGCTGTTCATAGGGTTTCTATGAGTCATATTTAACTCAACAATATCTAACAATGATAACAAGCCTGTAAGGAGTTGAGTTACTAACCGAAACATGCAACTTCTCTAGAGGTTGGAATTCTCAAGAGAATGATGGCAAGCTCTTCTACTGTGATTTAAAACTTCCAGAACCCTGATAAGGGTCAGATACGAGTTATCTTTGACTTGAAGGCAATATAATAATAAATGTAATAATAGATCAAAATGAAACACTTTCATTTTAATTTTTCAGGTTTTTTGTCACAAACACAAAACAAGATGTTATATTTTTTAAAAAGTGTAATCTAATGATAATTCATGTGAATTAAAGCATAGGAATATGTAGTTGTTATATACTGTTGAGTTGACTATGACTCATAGTGACCCTATAAACAATGGCTTTGAACATTGCCCTATCTGGAGACAACCTCTCCTTCTCTAACACATCTGACCCCATTGCTACAGTCAATGTATCAACCCTTATCCAGTGTCTTTCTCTTTTACCCTGTCCCTGCACTCTTCCAAGCATAAAGTCCTTCAAAGCATGAACCCTTCTGAGAACAAAGTATGTGAGACAGAGTTTCAAAATCTTTGTCTTTAGAGACAGTCTGAAGAGCATCATCTCCAGGACAGACCTATTTGTTCTCTTGGCAGTACAAAGTTTAAAACTCTTCTCCAGCACTTTTAAACATACTTTCTATTGATTTTTTTTTTCATATAGAGATTTTTCTCCCCTAACCAGCCATCCAAGGACAGATGGGACATTCAGGCTCTGATCTGCGTCAGGAAGAGACTCTGAATACTGCAGTAGAGTGCTGAGAAGCAAAAACAAAGGGAAGAAATTAAGAAGTTAAGAAGCTGAATAGAATATTTCATGGGGCATCACAGGAAGACAAAGCAAAGTATTATAATGAAATGTGCTAAGAACTGGAGTCTGAAAATAAAAAAAATTTTAAAAAACAAAACACTCAGAATTTCTTAAACTGAAGGAACTATAAAACAGATTTAAACCTCAAGTTGCAATACTTAACGATGCTATGGGTAGAATATTGAATGACCCAGAAAGTATTTTAAAAAGATAGAAAGAGTATAAGAATTACTATACTAGAGGGAGCTCTGGTGGCCTAGTGACAAGATGCTGCACTGCAGGCAAGAACCTGCACTGCAATCCCAGAGATACACAGTTTGAATCCACCAGATGCTCTGCTGGAGAAGGAGGAGCAATCTCCTCCTGTACCAGTCAGATCTGATTTGACTGTACACAAGCAAAAAATTAAGGAATTTTTTTTAAACAAAGGCTGACACAGAAGAATTTCAAGAAACAACATATGAATAAAAGGCAATGGTGATAGAGGAGGAAGATCAGTCTGCTCTGAAGGATTGACAAAAAATAAAGCTCCAGGAATTGATGGAATACCAGTTGACATATTCAACAAACAAATGCTGCCATGGACGTGCTCACCAGTTTGTGCCAAGAAATCTGGAGGGCAACTACTTGGCCAACTGACTGAAAGAGATCCATATTTGTTCCTATTCCCAAAAGTGGTGATGCAATAGAATGTGGAAATTATTGTACAATGTCACTCATATATCATGCCAGTAAAATTCTTCTGAAGATTATCCAGAAATGACTGGAACAGTACATTGACAGAAAGCTACCGGAAATATAAGCTGGATTTAAACACTTAAGAAAATACATTCTGAGTAAAATGTGATAGTATATATTTTACTTTTTCAATCTTTTTAAAGATTTAGAAGAGGCTGTGATACTGGAAACTTTACTGCCAATGTCAGATGGATCTTGGCAGAAAGCAAAGAGTACTAGAGTGAATATTTATCTGTGTTTCATTGACTATGCAAATGCATCTGATTGTGTTGGTCACAACAAATTGTGGTTAATCTTGATAGACTAGCAATCCCAGAACATTTGATTGTGCTTATGTGAAACCTATACATGGACCAGGAATCAGTCTTCAGAACAGAGCAGGTAAACACTGCATGGTTCAAAATCAGGAAGGGAGTGTGTCAAGGATATGTCCTGTCTCCAAAATTTTCCAATATATGCAGAACAGATCATTCACAAGGCTGGGCATTAGGAGGATGGATGTGACATCAAGGTTAGAGGAAGTCTTATCAACAAATGACATTATACAGATGACACAACCTTGCTTGCTGAAATTGAGAAAGACCTCAAGCATTTGCTGCAGAAGTTGAAGTACTATATAGTCTTCAATATGTATTGAAGCTCAACTTCAAGAAGACAAAGATTTTCACCACTGGGACAATTGTCAGCGTGATGATGAATGGAGAAGAGACTGAGGTTGTTAATAGCTACAGCTTGCTCAGTTCCCAATCAAAACTCTTGGCACCTGCAATCAGGAAATCAAAAGATGAATTACATTAGTTAATTGGATGTAGGGGACCTTTCCAGAGTACTGAGAAGCAATGATATCTGTCTATCCAGTCCATGGTCATTGCAAACATTAGAGAGCTGGATAATGGCTAAGGATGATAGAAGAAGAATTGATGTCTTTGAGTTGTGGTGCTGGAGAAGAGTCTTGAATATACCATGGACCACCAAGAAAGCAAATAGGTTTGTTATGGGAGAGAATGAAACCAAGTTTCTCCTTGAAAGCCAGGATTTTGAAGCTCTGTCTCTCAGATTTGGGCATGTGGGCCCAAGGGACTGTTCCATGGAGAAGGACACTATGCTCAGAAGGGTGGAGGGACAGCGTAGGAGAGGAAGACCTCAGATGAGAATGACTGACACAGTATCCATGGCTATGTTATAAGAGTAGGTGAGTCAGAGTCAGTGAGACTGGCTCAGAACAAGGCAGGCTTCAGAGCTACTGTACTTAGGATTGATATAAGCCACAGGTGACTTGCAACACAAAACAACAACAATTAGTTACCTATGTAAACATGGGCAAACCTTTGTTTTGTTTCTTTATGACTCAGATCCGTCATCTGTAGAATGGGGAAATGTTTCTGCCAGAATGGTTTTTTATGTGATTCATATGATTAAATATAAAGCTCTTAGAATAGTAATGACAATGATATACCCAGGAATTTCACACAGAAATATATGTCACGATTTTAAATATAATTTCTGTAGAATTTTTCTTGTTAGATTAAAAAGAAGTCAAATATTACTGAGCATAATTTTATAATCATTTTGTAGAAGATTTTTCTGTATCAGAAGATGGTAGTTTGCATCTGAAAACATCCAAGAACAGTTTATTTACACTTACAAGGGTATAGACACATGTATACATGTACAGACACACCTAACTTCATAGAAAAATACACATATAGATGTGTCTAAGGTAGTTTAATTTGTTAAAATAAACTAAATTCTTAATCATGCTTTCTATGGGAAACTCATTGGCCAACTTTGGAATTATTAATAATATAGGTGCAATTTAAATGCTTTCCTATTGTGTTATTAATTTTGTGTGTCAACTCCAGACTAATTAATATTCTATAATATAATTATAATAAAACTGATCAATAAATTAAAAGAGTAGCTTCCAGTTCTCAGATGAAACATATGGTCTGCCTCCATCTTATAAGTAAGTATTTTGTAAAACCCAGGTTTTTTACCATTTTTACAGTCTTCTTTTCTTCAGATGTATAGCAACAATCCTCCAATTGTGTCCAGTCAGTCTCTTAACCATAGACATACTAAAACTGATGATTTATTAAGGATTAAATTATTAGCACTCATATTTTTTTTTATCGTTATGGACTGTCAGGTAGTAGAAACTGACCCATGATTGACACCAGAAGTTTTTTGAGGCAAAATTGCACAGGAGGAGACCACACTCACAAAGCTGCTAGTGGATTAGAACAGTATCACTTTAGTTTGTCAGTGCAACTGCTTCCTACTACTAAGCCAACAGGTGTTCAGTATTTATCACATGATTCACAGTAGCTAATCTATACCTTATTATCCAGGTAATCTAAGATATTCTTCTCACTTTATTCTAATAGGTTGACTAGTGTTTTGTAATACACATCACCTTGCTTAAGAGGAAAGTTGTTCTTTTGGCAATCTGTGGTATGTTCAGTACTCTTCTCCAGCACAGTGCAAAGTAATCAATTCTAAAGTCATCCTCACTCATTGTCCATGACTCGGGTGCATAGTTAGCAATTAAAAATATAATGGTTTAGATCAGACTTGATTTGATCTTTAGACTGACATTGTTGTCCTTCAGGATTCTGGAGAGGTCTTTCACAATAGACTTTCCCAATACAAAATGTCTTCTTGACTGCTGATGTCAACCTGAGCAAGATAAAATTGTAAACAACTCCAGTCTTCTCATCTATCATGATGCTACCTATTGGCCCAATGCTGAGGATCTCTGTTTTCTCCATGTTAAGATATAATTCATGTTGAGAACTGTAGTTCTTGAACTTAAGCAGCAAATACTTCAAGTCCTCCTCAGTTGTGGCAAGCAGGGTTATGATATTTGCTAACACAAGTTGTTGATATTTCTTCCGCCAATCCTGGTGCCACATTTACTTCATAAAGTTTAGCCGCTGGAAATACCTGTTAACCATATTGATTGAAGTTGAAGAGGTATTAAGAAACTGTACTTCCCTAATATACTCCTTTCTTGATTTTGAACCAAGCTGTGTTCCCTTGCTATGTTTGAGCAATAGTTTCTTGATCTAGGTATAGGTTTCACATGAACACAATCTGGTGTTCTGGAATTCCCATTCTTCTCAATGTTAGCCACAATTTGTTTTGATCCATACAGACAAATTACTTTGAAAAGTTGATAACAATTATACTTCCTTCTGGTATTCTCTTCTACATTCTCTTCTAATCCTTGCTTATATTTCTGGAAGTTCCTATCAATGTACTATTTTAGTAAATTCTTATATTTTTCTTTTTTATTATTAATTTTAATGAAAATTTACAGACTTTGGCTTCCATTCATTCATTGTTGTACTCTTCCCTCTGCCCACCCCTCCTCCCTACCTTGTACATTCTTCTCTTTGAAAAGCAAAGGAAAAATTCTTTCAATGTTTTATAATCCTTCCCCCCAGGTCCACTCCACTATGCAGCTTTCGTTCTGGACTCCTGTCATGACAATAATTCCTAATCACATATCCCTTTTAAAAAGTTTTCTCCCTCATCTGTTTCAATGTTGGGTCCGGGGCACGGCTTTGTGTTCCTGTAGCTCCCAAAGGAATCGTTTCCAACAAAAGTTCTGATTCAAAATCCTACTCTCCGTGGCTGGCGGTGTTGGTGGGTCTCTGTACGGTGTGAAGGACTCTCAAGTGGCCCTGGGGCACCGCCAGGGGCACAGGGCTGTGGTGCCACCGCCAAGGGCTGGGGAATGGGGCTGTGGCACTGCCATCAGGGGTCGGGCCGAGGGGGCGGGTCTGTGGGGAGGGTGGGGCATGAGAGCGTGGAGTTGGGGCACCACTGGGGGCTCAAGGCTGGTGGTCTGTTCAGAGATGTTAAGCTGCCAAGTCACCAGTCCTCAGCACATCAGACTGCCTGAGTTGCTCTACCTGTTTTAGCAAATTCTTGATAAAATTCAGAAAGATTTTGCTTGCAGGTGATATTAGTGACTTTTTATAATTTCCATTCTGTCAGATCACATATTTGGAAATGGGTATAAATATGGATCACTTCTTGTCAGTTGACGATGTACCTCTCCTCCAGATTTCTTGGCACAATCTGGTGAGCACATTCAGGGCTGCGACTGTTTGTTGAAGTATGTCAGTTGGTATTCAATCAATTCTTGGGGACTTTATTTTTCCAATTCCTTCTGAGAAGCTTGTACTTATTTCTTAGTATTGGTCCTCCTGGATCATATGTTCCCTCTTCAAATGGTTCTGTGTAAGCCAATTGTTTTTGATACAATGACTCCATTTATTCCATTCATCTTCTTTTGATGCATCCTGGATCATTCAAGAGTTTTACCACAGTATCTAAAGTATTGCATTTGAGGCTTTAATCACAGAGAAACTATACTAAAAAGAATTGGCTGACACAGAAGAATTTCATATAGCAAGAGGCAATGGTAATGAAGGAGGAAGTTCAAGCTACTCTGAAGGAATTAGCAAAAAAAGAAGGCCCTACGAATTTATGGAATAAGAATTGACATATTTCAGGAAACAGATGCTGTCCTGGACTTCCTCACCAGGTTATGCCAAGAAATATGTAGGACAACTACCTGGCCAATTGACTGGAAGAGATCTTTGTTTATTGCCATTAAAAAAAATATGACACAACACAGGGTGCAAATTATTGAGCTATATCACTAATATTGCATACAAGCGAGATCCTGATGAAGATTATCCAGAAGCAACTGGAACAGAGAGGTGCCAGATGTGCAGACTGGGTTTAGAAGAGGGTGTGGCACTAAAGACTTAATAGCCAACATTAAATAGAACGTCACTGAAAGTAGAGAGTACCAGAGGAAAGTCTATCTGTATTTTATCGAATATGCAAAGGCATTTGATTGTGTGAATCACAACAAATTGTGGCTCACCTTGAAGAGAATGGGAATCCCATAACACATAATTGTGCTCATGCAAAATCTGTATTGAATCAGGAAGCATTAGTCAGAACAGAGCAGGGAATCCCTGCATGGCTCAGGATCAGGAAAGGTGTGTGTCAGAGATGCATCTTCTCTCCATATCTTTTCAATCTATATGCAAAACAGATCATTTGTGAGGCTGGATTTTATGAAGAGGAATGTGACATCAAGATTGGAGGAAGATTCATCAACAACTTGTGTATCCTGACACGATCTTGCTTGCTAAAACTGAAAAGGATATGAGCTATTTGCTGCAGAAGATCAAAGACTGTAGTCTTCAATAAGGATTGAAGCTCAACATCAAAAAAAGATTCTTATCATTGAGCCAATTGGGAGCACTATGAGAGAGAGGAGATTGAGGTTATTAAGAATTTCAGCTTGTTTGTTTCCACAGTCAACTCTTGGTATCAGCAGTTAGGATATCAAAAGACCAATTGCATTAAGAAAATCTGCTGCCAAGAACCTCTCCTGAATGCTAAAAAAAAATTATATCAGGCTATATTAAGGTGTGCCTGATCCAGGCCATGGTCTTTACAAATATTTGCTATGTATCAGAGAAATGGACAGTGAATAAAGGCTACAGAAAAATAATCAATGCTGTTGTCTTGTGGTGATGGAGAAAGGTATTCAACTTACTGTGCACTGACTGCCAAGAGAACTAACATGTCTGTTCTAGACAGAAAGAAACCAAATTATTCCTTGAAGGTAAGAATTTTGAAGCTCCATCTCATGTAATTTGGGCATGTGGCCTGCAGGGGCCAGCCCTTGGAGAAGAATATCATGCTTCAAAGAGGAGAGGACAACATAGAAGAGGAATTCCCAAGATGAGATGAATTGACACCATAACTGGGGTAATGTGACTAGGTATGATATATATCTATATATCTGTATCTCCTCTATGAGTCCGTTCCAACTCTATTGTAGACAACGTAACATCTCTCTATCCATCTTTTTATATATTTCTTTTTTTATCTATCTATCTATCTATCATCTATCTATCTATAGAAAGATAAAAAATATCAACACAGAGATAGAGATCATCTGGCCCAGTGGACAGGAAGCGATGCTACCAAGCCAAAGGTGGGTGACTTTTAATCCGCGGCCCTAGGACCTGTCTTTCATTGTTTTTGTTCAGACATTCCTCTAGGTCGTATAGCCCTGGTGTGCAAGTTGCCGTACCTTGGTCACTTGTGGCTGCTGTGAGGCTGAACACTGTGGCACTGATGTGTCAAATGTGTTAATGATTGGTTACCCAATGTGGACAGAGAGTGAGGAGGAGCTCCCTGATTAAAACAAGTTTGGGAGGAGGAGTGGCATCCACTTCCATAATAGCTTGCCTCTGGAAACCCTATGAACATGGAGAGAGGATGAGAGGCAGCCAAGCGTTGAGGACTCTCATTCATAGGGTAGCTATGAGTCACGGCACTTAACAACATCTATCTATCTATCTATCTATCTATCTATCTATCTATCTATCTATATCTGTCTATCTATCAAGACATGTGTGTGTGTGTGTGTGTGCAATCTGACTCCATGTGATTAACTACTAGTGACTGGAACATGGAATGTGAGAACCATGAATGTAGGAAAATTAGAAATTGTTAAGAAAGAAATGGAACGCATAAATATTGACATA
>NW_006399897.1:1620111-1627094 GCF_000299155.1 Elephantulus edwardii | reverse complement strand
AATGGGAATCCCAGAACATTTAATAGTGCTAATGCGAAACCTATACTTGGACCAAGAGGCAGTCATCAGAGCAGAGCAACACTGCATGGTTCAAAATTGAGAAGGGTGTATACCAGGGATGTGTCCTATCTCCATACCTTTTCAACCTGTATGCAGAGCAGATTATCCGAGAGGCTGGGCTCCATGAGGAGAAGTGTGGAGTTAGGATTGGTGGACGATCTATCAATAATCTGCGTTATGCAGATACACAGCCCTACTCTCTGAAACAGAGGAGGACCTCATGCACTTACTGCAGAGGGTCAAGAACAACAACCTTCTGTATGGACTAAGGCTCAATGTCAAGAAGACAAAGATTCTCACCACTGGACCAATTGGTAGCATAAGGATGGATGGAGAAGAGATTGAGATTGTTCACAGCTTAAGTTTGCTCGGCTCCACAGTCAACACTCTTGGCACCAGCAGCCAGGAAATTAAAAAAAAAAAAAGTATTGCGATCGGGAAGTCTGCAGTTAAGGACCTCTTTAAAATACTCAAGAGCAATGGTGTCTCTCTGGAGACTAAGGTGCGCCTGATACGGGCCATGGTCTTTGCAATCACTTGTTATGCATCAGAGAGTTGGATAATGAGTAGTGAGGATAAAAGGAGAATTGATGCCTTTGTGTTGTGGTGCTGGAGAAGAGTATTATATGTTCCATGGACTGCCAAGAAATCAAACAGATCCATCCTGGAGAGGGCTAAACCAGGCTACTCCTTGGTGGCAAGGATTCTGGGGCTTCGTCTGACATACTTTGGAGATGTTGTAAGGAGAGACAGGTCCTTGGACCCGTCCATCATGCTGGGTAGAGTAAAGGGACAGCGCAGGAGGGGAAGACCCTCTATGAGGTGGATTGATTCAGTGACTGGGGTAATCGCGATGGGTCTGTCAGAGGCAATGCGATTGGCACAGGATAGAGCACGGTTTAGGGGTGTTGTCGCTATGAGTCGCAAACGACTCTAAGGCACATAACAACAACAACAACAAAGCTCACCAGAGTATCAGCTATGAATCGGTCCTACTCAGGGGTGCACGACAACGACCTAGTGGTTCAGAAGCTGTGGTGCCAACACGAAGGCACATAAATCCATTAGCTGCTCCAAGGGAGAAAGGTGAGATATCTCCTCCCATGCCATTTACTGCCTCTGAAAACTTATTAATGAAAGTTCAGCCAAGAGTTGATTCTGTTACAATTGCAAACAACAATGCACAAATACTCATTTTTAAATTCATATGGTGAAAAATAATGAGAAAATCTTTTCCCCTTTTTTAATTAATCTCAGTGAACATCTAGAGATTTTGGACTTCCATTCATTCATTGTTGTATTTTTCTCCCAGCCCACCCCACCCCCAGCCTCAGTTTGCTCCTCTCCTTGAAAAGCAAAAGAAAAAATCTTTTATTGGTGCACAATCCCCCGGCACACCCCCAACCCCACCCCGAGTATACCCCACTCTGCAACTCTCATTCCGGACTCTTATGATAATCATAATGCCCTAAAATATATTATTTTTTAAAATGTACATTATCATATAAAATTGAACTGTAGTAACAACTAAGAGTCACAAATGATAGAACTCTTTTGACCCAAAAATTCTTCGCTTTCATTTTTAAAGGTGCCATTTAAAATCTAATGGGCCATTACCCTAGCCCCTAAATTCAAGAAGATTAATTCTTTCCAGTCTGCCTGAAACTGTATTTGCTTCTAAATCTTAATGTCAATTTACTCCTGCTCACAGCAGGATTCCAACAGGATTCATTCAAAGAGAAGAGAGAGTAGAGGAAAATGTTCTTGAGTTTCCATTTATGTTTCTTTAACAGTGTGTGATTGGTTCCAGTTGTACATTTTTATGTAAAAAAATAAACATTGAAAAATTCAAATTGTTGTACCTGTGTCTATCATGATATACATTGATTACACTAACTCATGAACTCATTTCAATTTGCTTAATTCAACTCTACTTCTAAATCATATAATATTAAAATGTCTGGAACTTAGATTTTAGGAATTTGAGACTTCAGATATATTCCGTCTCTGTTATAAGGGCCTCCATTTTTTACACAGAGCAAAGCCAATCAAATAAAAGTAATATTTAAAGAGTGTCATTTAAAAAGATTTGGGGTAAAGGGCAGGGACCCTCGTGGAAACATTTATTTTCACTGAATGAGAAGTCATGGACACACAGTATCTTTAAAAAGATTGAAAAAATAAAATATGTATTATCACATTTTACTCAGAATGTATTTTCTTAAGTGTTCTATTAATAAAATGGTATACCTGGTGGCAAAATAAAATTTAACTAGTTGGCTTTGGCATGTGGACTTGAGGAATATAACCTATTTGTTGAATAGTACCTTGTGTCTTAGGACATTTCACATCTCCAGGTCCAGAATTTGGCATTAGAAGGGATATAGGAGACCCCATTTATGAATACTGAAAACTTGAACCAGGGGTTGGCAAATATTTTCTGTAACTGTCCAAGTAGTAAATATTTATGACTTTGCAGGCCATATGGTCTCTGCTGCAGCTATTCAACCCACCGTTTGTGGCATAAAAGCAGCCACAGACAGTATATAAATGAATGTGGATTCTAGAAAATCTTTATTTCTATAAATGAATGGGGTGCAGATTTGACTCAAGGACCAAAGTTTACTGATTCCTTAAGATATTCAGTCTTTCCTCATGTGCCCTCTTGACAAACACAGGACACAGGATTGAAAATAGAACAAAAAAAGTATCACATACGCACATACACACAAATCAGCTTCAGGCTCCTTCAATGGCAATTTCTTTTTAAATCCTCTTAAAATATTATTTAAAATGTCAAATAATATTTTTCATCATTTTTAATACTGATTAATATTATAGAATGCCAGTAAAAGACAAACCAACTTTTGAGGAACATACTACTAACACACAGATACATCTCAATTTTAGTAAGAGAAAAATATAGTTATTATTGTTGTTATGTGCCCTGGAGTGGCCCATGACTTATAGTGACCCTAAATACAACAGTTCTAAACCCATCTCTATCCTGTGCCAATCTTACAGTCTCTGACAAAGTTACCCCCATTATACCAGTCACTGAATTAAATTCATCTCATCAACGGTCTTCTGCTCTTGCATTGTCCTTCCATCCTCCCAAGCATGATGTCCTTCTCCAAGAACAGACCTTACATTGCAACATGTCCAAAATGTCCAAATAATGTCAGACGAAGCTTCAGAATCCTTACCTACAAGGAGCAGCCTGGTTTCACCCTCTCTAGGATGAACATGTTTGCATTCCTAACAGTTCATGGTATATTCAATACTCTTTTCCCTCACCACAGTTTATATGTTTGGAACTCTATGAACTTTGATAAATGTTGATAGTTCTAGAAAGGCTTCAGGCCAGTAACTTTTTAATTCCCTAATAAATACTATGTCCTCGATGTACTTAATAATAATATCAACATAGAGAGAGCGATCAGCTGGCCCAGTGGACAGAAAGCGATGCTATCAAGCCAAAGGTGGGTGACTTTTAATCCGCGGCCCTAGGACCTGTCTTTCATTGCTTTTGTTCAGACATTCCTCTAGGTCGTATAGCCCTGGTGTGCAAGTTGTGGTACCTTGGTCACTTGTGGCTGCTGTGAGGTTGAACACTATGGCACTGATGTGTCAAATGTGTTAATGGTTGGCTACCCAATGTGGACAGAGAGTGAGGTGGAGGTCCCTATTAAAACAAGTTTGGGAGGAGGTGTGGCATCCACTTCCATAATAGCTTCCCTCCAGAAACCCTGGAGAGAGGAAGAAAGGCACCCAAGCCTTGAGGACTCTCCTTCATAGGGTCGCTATGAGTCGCCTGCGACTCGACGGCACTTAACAACAACAATAACAATAAATACTATAATTGTGAATATTGTCTATGAGTTCTATATAATCAGTGCAATGAATTATCACACCTCATAAAGAAGTCATGATAGGGCTGGTTGGTATTGTAATTTGTAGAATGTGTGGAGTATGGGGTTGAATGTTGAGCAGTCTAACCTCAAAAATATTGGTCTGTGTTATGGATACTGTTGGTGGGGATTCTTCTTCCTTTTAAGTTGAAAAAATCTTCAGACACTGTACCACTCTCTTAAAACAGTTTTTACAATTGGCAGTCTTTTTTTATTTCATTTGATACAAGTTTCTCCATGAAAGCTAGGATTTTGAATCTCTGTCTCACATACTTTGTGCATGTGGCCAGGAGGGAATACTCCTTGGCAAAAGACACTATGCTTGAAAGGGTGAAGAGACAGTGCAGGAGAGGAAGACTCCGGATGAGATGAATTGACACACTAACTGAGGTAATGGAAGTAGGTGTGTCAGGGTCAGTGACACTGGTCTATGATAGGACAGGCTTCAGAGCTATTGTACATAACTGGAAAGCACTTAAAAACAATACTATAAAATAGCAACACATGCTCTCACACATTACAAAAAGGGCACTAAACTAGGGTGCAAAGATGAAAATAGTAAAACACCACTACTCAAATATACTAATATGTGGGAAACATGATAATTTGGAAAGAGGAATTCCTCTCCTGTGCAGACCCTCCATCTGCCCAAGCATGAGATCTTTCTCCAAGGACTGGCCCCTCACAACAACTTGATAAACCTTCAGAGTTAACAAACATAAAAATTCTTTAATGTTATCAAAATTACTGGTACAGTTTTATGTAACATGAAATTTAACACCAGCCAAGAAATCAAAAGACAAAATGCATTGGGAAGTTCTATTGTCAGGGACATCTCCAATGTATTTAAGAGCAAAAATGTCAGTCTGGAGACTAAGGTGTGCCTCATCCAGTCCATGGTATTCACAGTTACACATTATGCATCAGGAAGGTAGACAATGACTAGGGATTATAGAAAGAGAATTGATGTCTTTGAGCTGTGGTGCTGGAGAAGAGTATTAAGTATACCATGGACTGCTAGGAAAACAAACAATTTTGTCCTGGACACAATGAAACCAGGTTGCTGCTTGAGGGCAAGGATTCTGAAGTTCCGTCTGACATAATTTGGGATGTTGTAAGGAGGGACCAGTTCTTGGAGAGAGACATCATGCTTGGGAGGCTGGAGAGACAGTGCAGGAGAGGAAGACCCTTGATGAGATGGATTGACTCAGTGACTGCGGTAATAGGAGTAAGTGTGTCAGAGATAATAAAGTTGACTCAGGATAGCTCAAGGTTCAGAGCTGTTGTACATGGGGTCACTATGAGTCACAGGGGATTTAACAGCACATAACAACAACAACAAACAACTACAACAACAGTCTATCCTGAGTTAATTTAAAATAGAAAAACCTATCAGATTTAACAATTTTTCATTACTTTTTCTCCTAAATGCAAGAATTAATATGTGGCCTCTTCCTAAATATAGCTATGATGTCGGAGGCATTCTCTTTCCTTTGAATTTCCAATAAAATGTACTTTAACTTCATCAATGTGCTTATGGTTGATGCATGCTATTTCAATTTATTTTGAAGAATTTGTTTCTTTGATTGAGAGTACAAAGTGAAGGAATATATTTTGTACACAGTCCTATCAGCTTTGTATGTAATCTTCAGCTTTTATGGTCAAAGTCTGGTCATTCCACCAGCCTTACCCTTGTCCCAAATACATCATGAAGTATAAGTACTTAACTTAAAACAATAAAAGCTTTGGGGCTTTTTTTTATTTTATTAATTTTAATGAACATTTACAGAGATTTTGGATTTCCATTCATTCATTGTTGCACTATTTTCTCTACCCCCTAGTTTGTTCCTCTATCCCCCCCCCTTGAAAGTCTGTTTTAATTGTCACATTACCACAGTGCTTGTCAAAACCAGTTCTGATTAATCTCCTTTGTCAGTGTGTCCTTTTTTCCATTCTCTATCACTCCTCCCCGAGAGAGATTTCACCCTGATTCTGAAGGAAAAGGGGATGGCGTATTCTCTTAACTACTTCCTGCTGTAAAGGGATGCTGTAAGTTTCAGGGTGAAGATCTTCTCTCACTACTCTAAAGGGCCCCTTTGGCAATAGGAAACACATAGACAATTGTGGAGATTGATTTTGGAATTTAGATATACTGTTATCAATTGTGCTTAGCCATACATGTTCATATCCTTGAAGATGCATCATGGAACTGTTGTAGCCTAGAAGACACTAATTTAACTAACAAGTTAAAAGTACATGAGTCAAAAATGAAAAGCAAAAAAGAAAAATTAAAAGCAATAATATTCCAAGTAGAAGTTCTAATAGCGGCACAAATCAAGTTACAGATGGAAGGTAGTTCTTACAATAAAAGGCTTATTGACTAGCACTTTGTCTATTATAGTATAAAGGTGAGGAACCACAATATGTAGAGGCTCAACTATGTCATTTATTGTTCTTAAGGCCCTGACCAAATTCCATCTAACACTGGTTTGTTTTACAGCTCAGAAGTCCACATGCAAGGCAGAGGTGAAGTAAGGAACTGCTTATGAGGTTTTCTGGCAATTCCAACAACTAAGAAAGAGTGAGAAGAGTTGGGACCTCAGAAAGCTTTTAGGATCAAATAACAGGCTCCTGTGTCCAGGAGAAAATTAATATACTTACCAGTAATGTTAATGCTCACTCACGGCTCTTCTGGGAGGATCTAAATTGTTGAAGTGTCCTCCTTTATTTCGAGCTGGGAGCTGGGGCCTGTCATTCCTGTCAGCCACGAGGACCTGATGTGGGCCACCCTTCCCCAAGTGTCCTTCAGATCCACACATGAAGCAAGTGAGTGGGAGCTTCCTCTCTACTACCTTGTCTATCTGTGGCCCTCGTCTTTGACACTGTCTACTGAAGTGGCCCAGCTTTCCAAAGTGGAAGCAATTCTGACCTCCTTTATTACCTTTGGGTGGCATTGTTTATGAGTGAGATTTCCTTTTCCTGACACAGGCTCTGAACTGGCAGCAATAGCTG
>NW_006399897.1:1605775-1619069 GCF_000299155.1 Elephantulus edwardii | reverse complement strand
TTTGAATAATATTGCATGAGTTCCTTGTTTTTCCATGCAGCATAGTATTCCATTGTGTGAATATACCACAGCTTCTCTATCCATTAGTTTGTTAATGGGCACTTAGGTTGTTTCTGACTCCTTGCTATTGTGAACAAAGCAGCAATAAACATGGGTGTGCATATATCTGCTTAGATGTCAGTTATGGTCTCTTTGGGGTATATTCCCAGTAGTGGAATTACTGGGTCAAATGGTGTCTCTATTTGCAACTTTTTAAAAAAGTGCCCTACCATCTTCCACAGTGGTTGTACCTAAAAGCTTTGTTAACATTTTTTAATAATATATTGAAATTTGGGGGTGATGAGATTTTATATCCCTTTTGTTGTGGACCATTGAGTTGGAAGTGACTCATAGTTGACCCTCCAGTAGTTTTTCAGAGGCTGTAAATTTCCCAGGAGGAGACTACTATTCTTTCTACCACAGAACAGGTGGAGTATTTGAAAAATCTGCCTTTAGATTAACAACCCAACTCTTTTTTTAAACCTCTCTTCAGATTTCTTATGTTCTCATTTTTTAGTGTACTGTTATTCTCTCTCTCTAGAAATTTAAGACTCCAGACTTGTTACTGTAGCCCTTAGAAAATAAAAATATATATTAATTCATCCTTTTCTCATTAATATATTCTGCTGCATTACAGTACATATCGCACCTCCTTTATGGCCTAGGAAAACAAACTAATGAGAGAGTGAATAAAAAAGTAAACCCCTCTCTAAAGCCAGTATAATGAAAATATGAGAAGGGATTGTTTCATTCATGATATGCATTGTGACATTCCAGTCAGAAGACACACAAATCTCCAGTCAACTAGTATTTGACTTTTGATGAAAAGTTATTTTCTCTAGGGATGTTACAATCACTCCTAAATTCTGCCAGCATATTCTTTTTGTCATGATTTAAAATGGGGCAGAATTATTCCTTGAAATAGCATCTTTCTGCCTATCTTTTTGTTTTCAATAGCTACCTTATTTTAAGTAGTTCTCCAGTGGGAGAAGGATGAGCAGTCTCCTCCCATGCAATTAATGTCTTCTGAAAACCCCCTGGAGGGTGAGCTATGGGTCATTCTACTCTATGGTACACAAAAACAACAATTCACCACGACTTTCATTGGCATCTTGTCTCAGTGGACTGAAGACTCTAAACTTCTGGCTAGTAGCTGAATTCATTAACTCTTTATTTCAACCAGAGACTTCATGAAATGGCACCTAGAATGAATTAATTAGAAGAGGCTTTGTAAGAAAGTAGTGTCGCTGTTATGTGCTGTTGAGTCAATGGGAACTCATCACACCCCTATGCACAATAGCTCTGAACCCTGCCCTATCCTGAGCCAATCACATTATCTCTGACACACCGAGCCCCTTACACCGATTACTGGATTAACCCATCTCATCTGAGGTCTTCTCCTTCACAGTCACTCAATACTTCCAAGCATGATGTCCTTCTCTAAGGACTGGTCCCTCCTGGCAAAATGTCAGAAGTACGTGAAAGAGAGTCTCCAAATACTTGCCTCCAAGGAACAACTTGGTTTAACTATCTCCAGGATGGCACCTTCTATTCTCTTGGTAGTCCATGTCAGTTCGGTACTCTTCCCCAGCACCACAACTCAAAGAATCATTTTTTCTTCTCTCATCCATAGTCATTAGCCAGCTCTCTGATATACAACAAATGATTGAGGAAAACATGGCCTGGATCAGATGCACCTTAGTTTCTAGACTAACATCATTGCTTTTCAGTATTCTGGAGAGGTCTCTGACAGCAGATATCGGCCTTTTGATTTCCTAACTGCTGGTGCCAAGAATGTTGATTGTAGAACTTAGCAAGCTGAAATTTTTAGTAACCTAAATCTCTTCTTCATCTGTCACGCTGCTGCCAATTGGCCCAATGGTGAGAATCTTAGTTTGCCTCCTGTTGAACTTCAATTTATATTGAAGACTACAGTCCTTGACTTTCTAGAGCAACTCTTCAGGTCTTTCTGAGTTTCAGCAAGTATGGTGTGTCATCTGCATAACATAGGTTGTCTTCCTGTAATCCTGATGCCACAAACCTCCTCTTAAAGTTCTGTCTCCTGAATGATCTGTTCCACATATAGACTGAAAATTATGGAGACAAGACACATCCCTGACACACTTCTCTCCTGCTTTTAAGCTATGTGGTGTTTCCTTGCTTTGTTCTGAAGACTGCCTCCTGATCCAAGTGTGTAGGTTTCACATGAGCACAATCCAGTATTCTGGGATTCTCATTCTTCTCAAGGCTTGCCACAATTAGTTGTTAGCCACACAGTCAAATGACTTTGCATATTCAATAAAACGCAGCCAGACATTCTTAGGTACTTTCTGTTTTCAGTGAAGATTCATCTAACATTGGTTAAGATGTCCCAAGTGCCATGGCCTTTTCCAAACCCAGCTTGTACTTCTAGTAGTTCTGTATTATTCCAGTCTTTTTTGAATAATCTTCAGCAGGAGTTTTGTTTCTATGTGGTATTGTTTGATACTTTCCACACTCTGTAGGATCACCTTTTTTAAAATGAAAATAAATATAGTTCTCTTTCAATCAGTTGGCCAGCTAATTAAAATCATCCAGATTTCTTGTCACAACCTGGTAAGCTTGTCTAGAGCTGCATCTGCTAGTTGAAATATATCAATTAGTATTCCCTCAATTCCTGAGATCTTGTATTTTCCAATTCCTTCAAAGCATATTGAACTTCCTCCTTCATCACCATTGCCTCTTGATAATTTTTTGCTTCATGAAATTCTTCTTAGTCCACCAATTCTTTTTGGTACAGTGACTCTGAGAACTCCTTCCCTCTTTTTGTGATGCTTCCTGGAATATTCACTATTTTGTCCATAGTATCCATAACTTTTGTAACTTGAGACTTGAATTTGTTTTTAATTCCATAATTGCTGTTAGGTAACATAGTCAAAGAGGCAAGCAAACATTGATAGTACGATGCTACTTTCTAATCTCGTGATTGCCTTTAGCTTTAAAAATAACAATGTCATTAGAAATCTAGTGGGTGATTTGAATCCAGTAGCTTTTCAGTGGGTAGAAGGATAGGCAATTTCCTCCTGTGGAATTTACTGCCTCCAAAAAGCCACTCACTGCAGGATCAGCACTGGATCAATTCTGACTTGACAGTACTCAACAATAACAACTACAGTGCCAGTTGATAATATAGTCAGTCAGATAGGATCAGCAAAGAAATGGGAAATCTGAGTAACAGGAAATGTTTATCAATATTTAGAGAAGAAATTCATATTCAAGAACCACAAATACAGCAACAACAAAAACATTTCTTTGTGACTTCTCTACATTAACATATCACATATGCATTAACATATTATGCTGTATATTATAAAGTCCATTCCGACATACTGTGATTCTATGAAACAAAGGAGGGCTTCCCCATAGGGTTTCCAAGCTTGTATTCTTAATGCAAACAGATCGCAAAGTTTTTGGGGTTCACACACACACTGAACTTCTTGGTGATTTAAAGAAGACAACTTTTTAACTAGCAGTTGAGTACTTAACTTTCGCAGCACCAGGCTCCTTTACATATCTATCCATTTCTTTATAATATTTGACAAAAAATGTCCTAGTGTTTTTGATATTAATTAACAATTCTTCTCTAGATTCAAGCAAAAACCTGGGAGGTCAAAATTATGCCTGCACTGAAAACATCAAAGGGGAGAAATGTCATAATGTTTTTGCTTCTGGCCTAACTAACATTTTAACCTCTCTCATTAGTTCCGGCAGCAATAAAAATAAAAATGATTAGTCACTCTTCTACATGTAAAAACTGTTTCACATTATTGATTAAACCATGTCTTGATGCTTTCTTTTCAAAATAACAGATGAAGAGGATTATTGATTGAATCTAGAAATGCTTTATTGCATCCTCCTTCTTAATTATCAAAGGTACAAGGTCAATGTGTATTTAATAGATTTTTTGATACATTTGTTATTAGAAAATCAGTAAGTTATTTTATTTAGCTTGAGATGGTACACTCATCAGAAAGAAATTTAGTTGGCTTGAACCTTGGCCACAAATTTGAAGGGGCATCATATGGCATAATTAAGTAAACACATAAATTTTAATTTATAAGGTGATTATTACTCTATAGGGATATGCCAGATTCTTGGTTTACATCCAGATTCCAAAAATCTTGGCAGAGTACTTCGCGGAAAATCCTACCACTTGTAAAAAAAATGTAATTGCATCTTTAATATATACCTCCTAGAGATCTTCCTATATTCCTTACAGAATCATCTATCAGTGATCAACTTATTAATTACAGAAAGATCTGGCTTCTACTCCTTCCCCCCTATTTACTAAACCAGATTTGGAACTATTTAAATTGTGTTTATGCAGTGCTATTATTGATTCATCGGGTGGAAATCAGGCAGAAAGTTTTTAAACTTGGGAACAAGAAAACTACTTAAGCTGGGTACCACTCTACATTAATTGATCACTCCTATATGATCATCAACACATCAACATCTTTCCCTGGGACTGACTTGTTGATAGTAAAAGAAGCAAAGCATGGAACATAGTACGTATATTCCAGGTCCTGTTATGAATGTAATGACTCTTGTATATCCATGCTAATACTTTGTACCAAAATATTTAAACATAGCTGAGATAAGCAGGTTTGGCAAATTACTCAGTAATGGCCATTGAATCAACTCAGCTGAACCACCAGGGGGTTTTTGGAGGCTGGAAATTTCACAGAAAACTATCCATCTTTCTCCTGCAGAGGTGCTTGTAGATTTGAGCCATTAGATAGGCATCATTTTGGGGTTAGCAGCACAGACTGCTACAGTTGTACCACCACAGTTCACCTGAAGAGTGTGATTTAGCCACATTATTTAAGAAATAGGACAGTTTACCTTTAGTATTTCTGCTAAATTAAAACCTAAATAACTGGAACCTTTTATCTCATTGCTCTCACTTATAAAATGAAATTAATATGCTTTGCAGGGAAGTGTTAAATGAAACATTATATGATTTTAAAATTTGTCCTAACTACTTAATAAGAGATATGAGGAAACATGATAATAATTTTGCCTGATACTTGTGCTGATACTGGAACAGCAATAATGAAAAGGTCTGTAGAGTTATAACTTCCTTCCAGATGCCCTAACAATCTTTCCAATATGAGGATCTGAAAGTATGTTGCAATCCTTATAAAGTAGCAGGATGAAGTGGAAATCACTCAAGCTGTTCTCCTGTTTTTGGTTTGCTGTCTTATGGTATTTAATATCTTGATAGTGTATACTCTCCACCTGAGGTCACCTATTCATTTCGTTGCTCTGATAACTACTACTGTAGCCTGAATGTGATTTCCTGACTCTTTCAAATTATGGTTGATGATAGATCTTGGCTTTCAAACTATGGCCACAGAGTATTTGAAGAATGTTACAAAGTGATAAGAAGCAGTAGTAGTTTCTAGTTACATTACTTGCATCATTGGTATTCTTATGTAAATTGTGCACATCTTTAGTTTGCAGTATGCTGTAAAATAGCATTATTTTTTAACAAAATATTTCTAAGTAGGCCAGGGGAGAATGAAAGTAATAAATATATGATTATTTTAGGAGAAGACAAACAAGCAGTGGTGATCTAAAACAAACAAAAACATCATCTTCACGTATTACTGAATTCCTTTCTTGGTCTTAATCCTTGTCCTCACCCTTATATATAAATCTGACTTTATCTAGTTGAGAACATTTTAAGTAAGATAATTTTCCTCTCATTATATCCTGACAGATTTTGGCTTCCCCTTAGGCTTTGTACCTGTGGGCACGTCAGAAGCTATTGCCACGAGTTGCTTCTCCTATCCTAGTTATTCTCAGTGTCAGCTCAATGCATGCAGCCTCCTGAACCTGGAGGAAATGCAGGTGGGGAACACGAGGACATTTGTGGCTTTCTTTCTGCTTCAAGAAGGTGGCTGAGAGTGGACTTGCTTGATGAATTGGGGGTCTGTGGCCCAGAGTTTGCCAGAGTTTGGGCGTGCCAGGATCATAAAATACTGAAATCTATGGTCACGCCTAGGGAATAGTCAAAGGCGAGTAGGTCTCTTTTGAGTCTCAGTGTCAGCTGGGTGCATGCAAGTGTCGTGAACTTTCATTCACAGGGTTGCTATGAGTCACCTACGACTCGATGGCACTTAACAACACAGAGAGAGACTATTTGGCCTACTGGACCCAAAGCAATGCTACCAAACCAAAGGTGGGTGATTCTAATCCATGGCCCCAAGGCCTGTTTTAAATTTTTTTCGTCAAACATTCTTCTAAGTTGTATAACCCTGGTGTGTGTCCACTTGCCATATAGAGGTATCTTGGAAAATATGGACTTGGTGACAGAAATGAGGCTGGGCATAGAATGATAGAATTCTTTATAATCAATGATCATAGCAAACACTTTTTAAAATTTTATTTTATTAATTTTAATGACCATTTACAGAGATTTTGGATTTGCAGGAATTGGGGGAATAACAACTGACTTATTTCAGCAAACAGATGCTGCCCTACATGTTCTCACCAAGTTGTGTTAAGAAACCTGGAGGACGGGGAGCTCTGGTGGCCTAGTGGCAAGAAGCTGCACTGCAATCCTAGAGAAACACGGTTCGAATCCACCAGATGCTCTGCCGGAGAAGGAGGCGCAATATCCTCCTGTACCAGTCAGATCTGATTTGACGGTACACGCACACAAAATAATAAAAAATAATAAAAAAAATTAAAAAAAAAAGAAACCTGGAGGACAACTGCTTGGCCAACTGACTGGAAGAGATCCATATTTCCGTTCTAAAAAAAGGTGACCTGACAGAGTGTGCAAATTATCAAACAATATCACTAACATCACACAGTAGCAAAATCCTCCTGAAGATCATCCAGAAAAAGACCTGAACAGTACATTGACAGAGAACTACCAAAAATAGAGACTGGGTTTAGAAGAGGTCCTGGCACTAGGGATATTATTGCCAATGTCAATATGGATCTTGGCAGAAAGCAGAGCGTACCCGAAGAATGTTTACCTGTGTTTCATTGACTGTGCAAAGGCGTTTGACTGTGTGGATCACAATAAATTGTGGCTAACCTTGAGGAAAATGGGAATCTCAGAACACTGGATTGTGATTATACTAAACCTATACTTGGACCAAAAAACAGTCCTCAGAACAGAGCAAGGAAACCATGCATTGTTCAAAATCAGGAAAGACATGCACCAGGGATGCATCCTGTCCCCGTACCTTTTCAATCTGTATGAAGAACAGATAATTCAGAAAGCAGGGCTATATGAGGAGGAATATGACATCAATATTGAAAGAAGATTCATTAACAACTTATGATATGGAGATGGCACAGCCTGGCTTGCTGAAACTGAGGAGAACTTGAAGCACTTGCTGCAAAAGGTCAATCACTATAGTATTCAATATGGATTGAAGCTCAACATGAAAAAGACAACTTTTTATTACTGGGCCAATTGACAGCACCATATTAGATGGAGAAGAGATTGAGGTTCTTAACAATTACAGCTTGCTCGGAATTTCAATCAACACTGCTAACACCAGTAGTCAGGACATCAAAAGGTGAATTGCTTTGGGAAAATCTGCTGTCATGGATCTCTCCAGAGTGCTGAAGAGCCACAATGTCAGATTAGATACAAAGGTGAGCCTAATCCAGGCCAGGGTCTTCTCAATCACTTGTTGTGCTTCAGAAAGTTGGACAATGACTAAGGATGACAGAAGAACAATAGATGCCTTTGAGTTGTGGTGCTGGAGTAGAGTCTTGAGCATACTATGGACTGTCAAAGAAACAAAGAGCGCTACTTTGGAGAGAGTGAAACCAAGTCTCTTCTTGGACGCTAGGATTTTGAAGCTCTGCCTCATTTACTATAGGCATGTGGCCAGGAAAGATCCATCCTTGTAGAAGGATATCATGCTCAGAAGCGTGGATAGTGCAGGAGAGGAAAACCTTGGATGGGATGGATTGATACCGTAACTGGGGCAATGGGGTTTGGTGTGTCAGAGTTAGTGAGACTGGCTCAGGAGAGGGAAGGGTTCAGAGCTGTTGTACATAGGGGCTCTATATATCACAGGCGACTCAATGGCATATAACTACAATAGTATACTATGACAGGTTTGGAAGCAGGAGTGGCATCCACTCCCTAAATAACATGTCTCCAGAAACTCTATGAACTTTGATAAATATCAATAGTTGTAGAGGGGCTTCAGGCCTTTTGTTCATAGGGTCGCTATGAGTCGTGCTCAACTCAAAGGCAATCAACAACAACAACATACACATGTTGCTTCCTTGAATGGGTTTATTCCTGCTTAATTACTCATAATACTCATCTTCATTGCTACTGAGTCAGAAATTACTTAGATATTACCCTCCAGTAGGTTTTTGGATGCTGTATATTGAACAAAAGGAAATTGCTCATCTTCCTCCGAGGAGCCACTGGTAGATTCTAAAGACCAGAGTGGCATGTTCTTTGAGATAGCAGTTCAGCAGCTTCAGGTCTATTACTATATAGCTTTTATTTGCACTCAATGTTTGATAGAAGGTTTAGGGAAAATGAATGAAAAAGAAAAATAAGAATGAACAAAAAACAAAAGAAACATCAAATTTGGTAAGAGTCATCAGGAACATTATAGTTTACTTTGAAAGATGAGATTTTTAAGGAGAATGCGTAGATTAAGAAACAACACAACCAACAACCAACAAAAGAGAGGCAAAGACAGTGGAAAGTGGCATAGGCCTTTCAAACATAGGCCTGAATGTGATCAAAGTCTTAGAGACTAGAATAGAATAACTTTCAGTATGATTTTCTTTGAAAATGTTTCTGTTAGAAGATTTACTATTTTAAAAATTTCAGAAAATAATAGCAAAATTTCAGGTTTATTTTCTCTAGTACCTTAAGAATTGTTTTCTGTACCCATTTATACTGTTTGCTCATATTTCAGCTGGGTAGAATTTTATAAAAGTGTGGCTGAAAAAGAATTTTTCCTCTTATCAGTAGAATATATTTTAAAAGTATGTGGTTGGAAAATATGATTATGACATCAAGATAACTCATTTTTTTTAATAACTTGGCCAATGTGGAAACAAAATCATCTGTATTATAAACTGAAGGTTTTATGATTCATTCTAAAAAACTAATAGTAAACACATTTCACCTTGAAAAAAAAATCCTTTTACCAATATTTCTAACCTTCTTAATACTATATAACTCTTTCTTGCATAAGTTGCAAAAATGTTATCTTAAATTCATTTTAATAATGTAAATAAATTATAACATGCATCATTATTATTTCTTTCATAAATTATAAGTAAAAGTACAATATTTACACTGCAATTTTGGCACAAAAATTGAGAGACTATTTATTTAATACATTAAGTCTTCAATTTAAATACTTGCATGTGTTAATCACTTTCTACCATGGATACACTCACTACCAAGATCGAGGCGGTGTCTTCATTTCAGAATTTACATAATGTGAATCACTTGATTGTTGTTATTGCTTGGTTCACTTCACCACAAATTACTCTTAAAGGTATTGATGGGTGTGTAGCAGGAGGAAACTCTATAATAGAGAATCTTATTATGAGCCCCTCTGGTGGTTTGGATCTAGTAGTGACTTCTCTTTTGTGATTTACAAACTAAGAAACCTAAAGACAGTTACATATCTATCTATCTATCTATCTATCTATCTATCTATCTATCTATCTATCTATCATCTATCTATCCATCTATCCATGCCTCTTCCTGAGCCAATCTCATTGTCTCCAACAGACCTATCCCCATTTCTCCAGTAACTAAATAAATCCTTCTCATCCTGAGTCTTCCTCTCCTGTGCTGTCCCTCCACTCTTCCAAGCATGATGTCCTTCCCCGAGGAGTGGTCCCTCCTGGCCACTTGCCTAAAATATGTGAGACAGAGCCTCAAAATCCTTGCCTCCAAGGGGCAGTGTAGTTTCACCTGCTCTAAGACAGACTTGCTTGTTCTCCTGGCAGTCCATGGTATGTTCAACACTCTTTTCCAGCACTACAACTCAAAGGCATCAATTCTTCTTCAGTCATCCTTAGTTATTGTCCAGCTCTCAGACGCAAGTAATTGCAGACCATGGCCTGGATCAAGTGCACCTTAGTCTGCAGACAGACATTGTTGCTCTTCAGTACTTTAGAGAGGTCAGCAGACTTTCCCAATGCAATTTGTCTTTTGACTTCCTTACTGCTGGTTCCAAGAGTGTTGATTGTGGAACCAAGCAAACTGAAGTTATCTCTTCTCTGTCTATCATGAAGCTTCCAATTGGTCCAGTAGTGACAATATTTGTTTTCTTAATGTTGAGTTTTAATACATAATAAATACTATAGTCCTTGACTTTGTACAGCAAACACCTCATGTTCTTCTCAGTTTCAGCAAGCAAGACTGTGTCATCTAAATAAGACAGATTGTTGATGAGTCTTCCTCCAATCCTGATGCCACATTTCTCCTTATAAGTTGCAGCTCTCCTCTGGGGATATATATAATCATAAGCTGCATGTGTGTCCAACTCCATTATGCACGTGGTAGAAATATTCAGTAGGGTTTTGTGAAGAAAAATGTTGTAAGAAAATCACTATGCCTGCCTTTAAGGCACCTATAGATTAATTGGCACTGTGAATCTTTTTCTACAGTAGTTGAAAATTTACTTCCAGGTCTCTGTGTGTGTGTGGCTTATATGAAAGTGAAATTGCCTGAACATTCTGTAATTAATCTATCAATCCAAATATACTTTTGTTTAAAGAAATAAATTAAAACATCTATATAAACCAGCATCTTTAGAAAATGTCACCACATAATTATATGGTGTTTATAATAGTTAAGAAAATCTTTACATAGAAACAAAATTGTGATAAGGCTAGTAAAACAAATTCTCTTTAATGGAGAAATATTTTGTTTCTAGCCACTAATCAATTATATAACAAAACTATGGCTTGTTCGATTCAAATACTACATTTAGGAATCTTATATTACTTTTAAATGGAAATGCTTCTTTCAGTTTTGCACTTTATTCATTTGTTAAGGAATTTTATTTGTTTTTTTTTTAATTATCAAGGATTAGTTGAAGCAAATGTGACTGGAGAATATCTTTTCTTCCATTTGTTTCTGCTTTTTTGCATGCAAGAGCTATAAGTACTTACAACTGTAGGTTTGTTTGTTTACATCCTACAGAATCATCGTTTGTTCACAATTTCAAGATTTTCATACTTGCTATTTAAGCCTTTTCTATATTTTCTTTAAACTTGCTTCTATCTGGAACCCTGTAAGTAGGTCATTTGTATCTATTTTAAAAGGTCATTGTTCTCAGCTTGTGCTTCTGTCTGCTCTGTGCCCCTGCAGCCTCCCCCTCCCTTCCAGCATCACCACACCTGAGCTTCCAGAGCTTCCTCCCTGCTTATGCTCAGCACTTTTGATTATGGATGTGCTTATTACATTTTCTGCACATTCTGCTGAATTCTAAGAATTTAGGACTATCATGTTTGCTGCTTTATCATCCTTATTTTGCATGCTACTCCCTCTTAAAAAATACTGTATTTTATTTTCTGCGAATTTTATCCTTGTCTACATAGATTGAGGGTTTGCTTTCATTTACTCAATGACTCTCTAAGGTATGTATTTACTTTTGTTCTGTCACTTAACATATCTGGTCAGATTATAAGAGTGTTATAACTGCTTTTTCCCCCAATAAGTATTTAGAATTAATTTTCTCTTTTCCACAACTTTTATTATTATTCTTATAAAAGGCTTTTCTTATTTGATTTTGGATTTCTTTCCCCCAATAATCACAAGAAACATACAATATAGTCAGTTGAAATAATTAAAAAATTGCAGTTGAAATAATTAAAAAATTGGTCCGGTGCAAGAGCATGATTCCTGGAGCAGATTAAAGGCATGCCTTAAACCAATACTAGAAAAACCAGTAAGATCAATGATTATCGCTCAAAAATCGAGTTTGGTTTTTAATTCTTCATGCTTTAATATGCTATGTGTGGAGTCCATTCTCTTAATATTAAGAGCAACTTTCTTCTTCCACTTTATGTACTTGACCATTATTTCTTGGACAGAACAATAATTGTCTAGTAACCCTTTTCCACAAATTTCCATAAGATCATTAAATCTTTAGTATCCACTCTGTGTGTCCTCTCTAACCATGAGCAAATGTTTTCTGAATAGCTTGTGTATACAGTATAGAGGAGATATTTAAATTGCGGGATAACTTCCCTTGTAGCAAAACTTATAGATAGAACAGTTATATTTTCATAAAAGGGAAAAAAATAAAGGAAAAGTCAGAATCATCATTAGGAAAAGTTTATATACATACACTAGAGAGAATAGAATAATAAATTCAACTTACTCATAACCTGTATTTAATACTAATCTATTTCTAACTAAATCTTGCTTTGTCTACAGTAACAGCGTTTCTTTCTCTCTTGACCTCTGCAGTTGATTACCTGAAAGCAACTATGCCAGACTCAGAGCTCCGGAGGCATAGTATGTAGGGGGTTGCACTGTATTACAAAATGTCATACATCACTAGTGATTTAAACCCACAAAAAGCTCCAAAAGAGAAAGAGGGAAAAGTTCTCTTATGCAATTTATAGCCTAGAGAAAGATGAAAGATGCTGGAGGTTCAGCTGTGAGTTGGTTAAACTCTACAACAATGAGTTGAGTTGATGTCATACTCAAGTACTCCCATCTTTATGTACCTTCTTATACATTTGTGTTTTCAATGCTGACACCCCATGGGAGGAAAAAGGGTAACCTCCTCCTGTGTGATTTATAGCCTCTTAAAATCCACTGGACAGCTAAAAGTTAGTTCCTATTCAATGGTACATAACAACAACACATTAACTCTATAAGAAATCTTTTTCCTTAATACAATTACAATATCATTAGCAGTTGTTACAAAATCAGTCTCTTAATTTAAAAGTTACTGATCCATTTATGGCATCAATTGTCCAGGTATAACTAAAACTTTTTAAGTAGTCTATCTACCATAATTGTTTGTTTCAATAAAGTAAAAATGCAAGGTATTTCCTACGTATACTTGTGAAATTGAACTTACCACAAGAAATCTAAAATTTTACTTAATAATAAGGCGTATAGAAAGTCACAAGGGAGGAGGAACAGCTGTAAGCAGACCCTAGTGATTGGTACATGGAATGTGAGAGCCATGAATGAAGGAAAATTAGAAATTGTTAAGAAAGAAATGGA
>NW_006399897.1:1590397-1603325 GCF_000299155.1 Elephantulus edwardii | reverse complement strand
GGAGGGTGGAGGGACAGCGCAGGAGGGGAAGACCCTCTATGAGATGGATTGATTTGGTGACTGGGATAATCGGGATGGGTGTGTCAGAAGCGGTGCAGTTGGCGCAGGATAGAGCAAGGTTTAGAGCTTTTGTGCATAGGGTCGCTATGAGTCGGAAACGACTCGACGGCACATAACAACAACAACAACATAGAAAGTCAATCTCTAAAACAATCCCATGTAAGGTTTTTGTTCTACTTCTTCTTGTTTTTGGATGTACCATTTTTTTAAAATGAAAGTTTACAGAGACTTAGAGTTTCCAGTCATTCATTGTTGCACTTCTCTCCCTTCCCACCCCTGCCCCCATCCCCTCTCCTCCTTGAAAAGAAAAACTCTTTTATTCTTATGCAATCCTTCCCCCCAAGTTTACTCTGCTATTCAACCTTCACTCTGGACTTCTGTAATGACAAGAATACCCATTCCATTATCGCTTTTAAACAGTTCTCTCCCTCATCTGTTTCAGTGCAATACACATCATTCCTCCCCTCCTTTTCTGTCTTCCCTCAACTCTGAAGTCAGATCTGTTTTACAATAGTGGCCCTATGCAATATTTGTCCTTTTGTGAGTGAGATATTTCATTCAGCATAATGTCCTCCAGGGTCATCCATTTGCATAATATTTCATTAGTTCCTTGTTTTTTCAAAGCTGCATAGTATTCCATTTTTTTAATATACCACAACTTCTTTATCCATTCATTTGTGGATGGGCACTTAGGATGTTTCAAGCTCTTTGCTACTGCGAACAAAGCAGCAATAAACATGGCTGTGCATATATCTGCTTACATGGCATTGACGGTTTCTTTAGGGTAAATTCCCAGTAGTGGAATTGCTGGGACAAATGATATTTCTATTTGCAACTTTTTGAGAAATCGCCATATAGCCTTCCATAGTGGTTGCACCATTTTACACTCCCACCAACAGTGAGTAAGTATTCCAGTTTTTCCACAACCTTGCCGGCCTTTTCACATTTCTTTCTTTCTTGTGGCCAGAATGAATGCATTTCAATGGGAAATTCATTACTACCTTTATAAAGGGAGAGATCATACAAACAGTTTAAAATAGCTTTAAGATTATCCAGATGTCTGCCTTTAATACAGGCAAAATGGTTTGCTTGAGATTCTATCATGAATATAAGAGATCATTTATTCTTCAGGGGGAAAAAGAGCGGGACATAATACTAGCCAATTTATGACATAGTGTAGACACATACTCGAACAATATATAAACAAATAAGCACAGAATTGAAAATTGCAGCGCTTTTTAAGACTTTGGTAAAAAAAAATCCTTAGATGAAGAGAGTCTGGTGAAATAAAATGCCATAATGACACACGCATGCGCGTGCACATACACAGAAAAAGAAATCACAGTCCTAAAATTGGCTGGGCTCGTTGTACCTGGATAAATGTACTTTAGTTTTCACCAAGCCTTTTCTGAGTTTTATTACTCTTTGCGTTCTGACTACTAACCGAAAACAGAATTCCTTCAGATTCCCGGGCAGGCTGCCACTGCTTTGGGCCAAGGGGGCAATAAAAATCATTAGCAATACATAAATTTTATCCAGTGGGCTTTCCTGAACATGTGCAAGTGTTCATAAGGTTAGAGCACCGAAATCCACATGCTTCATCTCATCGTGTGCTCCTCATTTGCTTGAATCAGTTATACTCATATCTGTTATGTGATTATATTGTAATATATATGAAGATCAATATGTAGTTCAAGCATTCAAATAAAAATGGTGATTAGATAGACATTTTAACTAATAAAATACAGTAGATAAGATGTAATATATTTAGAAGGTTTTTCCAAAGTCACCAGTTCATAATGCACACACTGTATTTTCCTTGCGCATTGCTAGACTGGCCCATATGAGTGTAATCATTGAAGGAAAATGTTAACATGAAGTAAACATGTTCAAGATTTTCATGTTGAAGTATATCCATTACCTTAGGAAACTGAAATTCTCTTCCTTACTTTGATTTGTTTATATGCACACTTAAAAAAATGAAATTTCTCTATGTGGATTAAATTGTCATTTTCTCTGTTTATATTTTAGGAATCTATCTCTTTTGATGTTTCTTTTTCTTTTTTTTTTTATTGGTTTGCTTACAAAGTTTGTATACACTGTGTTTCACACCATTCTTCATTCACATTCTGTTTAATACAATCATTCTCATGCATTATATTTTATAAAATTGATGACCATTGGACCTTGCCCATCATTACTGTCTTTTTGCCCGATCTTTCCTGTTTACTCCCCCTTCTCCCTCTACTCACCAAACTGTGTATTCCTCTGCTTTCACCCCTACCTATCCCCACTTCTCTGGTCCTCTCCCTAACCCCCTTAAGTTCCTATACATGTTTTACTAGTTATGCTTCTATTTTTACAATAAGGTCTTATGCAAGAATATTTCTTAGGTGTTTTCTAAGAATATTTCTTAGGTGTTTTGGTGTTTTTTTTTCTTGAAGGTGCAATTATTATCCTTGGAAAAATATCTACTTATTTTACTGTCAGGTAAAAATACAGAGACAAGTACACTTGAAAGATTAAGTAAAGGATATTTACTCTGATATTTAAATAAAAAGTGGCAATACCATAGCAACTGCCACACAACATGCAATCATAGAATTTGCAGATAATCTAACATCTACTCAACGTGTCTTTCAGTACCTGCCTTTGCCTATGCTATATTGATCAAAGAGATTAAGTATAAAAAGCAGGATTGGTGCAGCAATGGCCATTCCTTTGGCTGTTTCCTGGGGGTTACTAGCTTTCTGGGCAGTTTGGGGGCTGTCTGTCCCATCAGAAGGCCACCAAGAGCCCCCAGACAATAACTAAAATTTGGAAATGTGAAGAACTTCTGTTTTGGGCCTTTACTAATCTTGTTTCCTGTACATAATTGTTCAGAGTGCTAAAAGTAAGAAATTAATTATTGTGTTACTGCTTCTCAACATTGCTTCTGTTTCCTATGCTTTGGAAACCAGCCCCTATGTGAGGAGAAAGGGGAGGGAATTCTGAAGTCATTATATTGTGAAAAGCCCAAAGTTCTGTGAAAGGTTTTTGAGGGAGAGACATAAAGTAGAGACACCAAAGAGCTTCAGAGAACCAAACAAAGGCATGAAGAAGCCATTTTAGCAATGGACCCTCCATCCGCAGCTGCCCTAGCTGGGGCTGCTAAGCTAGATGAAACTCCCAACAGAGCCTTGCCAATTCCTGATATAATATCAATAAAATAAAATGATTGTTTTAAATCTAAAAAAAAGCAGGATTTCAAAAATAGAAAACATGGACCATTTGAAGATAAGGTATTATAGAAAAAATATCAAGCACATTATTTTGAGGTGGCACAATTATAACTAAGTGATTATTGATGTTGTTATAGAGTAAATTATGACACAGCAACCTAGTGAACCAAGGATCTGAATTTTGTCCTGTTCTAGATCATTTCCATGATCTCTGACATGTGTGAGCCCGTTGTTACTGTTGTATTAATCCGTCTTCGTAAAGATCTTCCTCTCTTTCTCTGTTTCTCTATCTTTCCCAGATGGATGTATTTTTCCCAGGTCTGAACCCTGCTGAAGACATGCCCAAAGTATTTGACACAAACTTGTAGTGTAAGTAAATTCATTGCTCAACTTTTAGATGAATGAGAAACATTTGAAAATACCGTACCTTTGAATTAGGTTCATCTTGGCTTTGAACTGACATATTGACTCTTTAGCACTTTAGAGGGGTCTTTGACGGCAGAGTTTTCCAATGCAACACCTGCTTTGATTTCTTTTCTTTCCCTTTAAAAAAAATACTGGTTCACTTAAAAATTCATATACATTGCTTTCCATACTGTATCTTTCTCCTTTTCTTTACTCATCCCTTCCTACATCCATCAAATTGTGCAACCCTATGATTAAGCTCTCCCCCTCCCCCTACATCTATCCTCACCCTTCTGGTCTCTCCTCTCTGCCTTGGATCCTTGTACTCATATTACAATAATAGTCTCATACAGTATTTGTCTTTATGAGACTGAGTTAGCTCACTCAACATAATGCTCTCTAGTCTCTCCCAAGTTAATTTATAAAAACATCGTTCCTGCATGCTGCGTAGTGTTCCGTAGTGTGAATGTATCATAATTCCTTAATCCATTCTATTGTGGTTGGACATTCGGGGTGTTTCTATGTTCTTGCTATGGTGACGAAGGCTGCTGTGAATATCGGTGTACAATCTCCATTTGTTTCTCAGTTGTCATTTTCTCAGGGTATATTTCAAACAGTGGAAAAGTTGAGTCATATGGGATGTCTATGTTCAGCTTTTTGAGCAAATGTCAAACTGCCTTCCAGAGTGGTTGTACCATTTTACAATCCCACCAAAAATGTGTAAGAGTTCCTATCTCACCACATCTGCTCCAACACTTTTCTTTGCCACTGTTACTGGGGTAGGATGGCATATCATTCATATTGGTCTTTATTTGTATCTCTCTTATTGCCAGTGATTTTGAGCATTTACTCATGTGTCTGTGGGCCCTCCAAATGTGCTCCTCTGTGAAAAGTTTTTTCCATGTCTCTTGCCCATTTTGTAACAGGATTATCAGTTTTTTTCTTTTCTGGAGGCCCAGGAGTAGTCTGTAAACTTTCATTATGAGACTCTTATCTGAGATGTTGTTGCCAAATGTTTGTTCTAAGTCAGTAGGTTTTCTTTTCACACCATACACTAAAATAAACTCAAGGTGGATCAGAGACCTGGGAATAAAGCCCCAAATCATAAAGTTCAGAAGAGACAAATTGGAATCAAGCTTAGAAGGCCTAGTCTATGGTATTAAAGAGACTGTCAAATACAGCCAGAAATGCACAAACTGAAGAGGATAAAATTGATGAATTAGGACCTTCTAAAGGTTAAATATCTGTGCTCATCAAAACCTTTTTCCAACAAGGCTAAATATTGACTGCTGAGAGGATGGGTGTTGAATGTGGATCCAAGTAAGATTGCCTCAGTGAAAATTCTAATAATTTTTCATTTATTATGATGTTTCCTTTTTGGTTCAATGGTGAGAATTTTTTTCTTGATGTTGAGAGGTAATCTATATTTAAGGAATTGGACTGTGATCTTTTTTTTAAGATTTTATTTCTTTATTTTCTTGTGTGTACTGTCAAATCAGATCCAACTGGCGTAGAAGGAAGTTGCCCCTCCTTCTCTAGAGGAGCATCTGGTGGATTCGAACCCCATGCCTTCAGTATTGCAGTGCAGTTTCTTGCCACTAGGCCACCAGAGCTCCCTGATGTTTGATCTTCTACTTGTCTCTGACATACTCTGATTGCATCACAATAATTTTCTGCTGTAGAAGATTATGAGAATACATTTAAGGAACTCACAGAATCCCAGTAGCACAAATTGACAAATTGGGCTTTGGAAATTGTATATTTCGTGTATCAAAGGGTTTTAAGGAGAAGTATTACTTATTTTCATATTGTATCTTAACTGTTTCTCTGATTATTTTTTTTTTCTTTTCTTCCTTCTCTTCTTACTCTCCGCCCCCTCATTTTCCAATTATGTATTTGGAGTTCAACAGTCTCTCAATCAAAAGATCTATTCTTTTATGTCCCATTCCCCTTCCCCTTGGTCCCATATTTCCTTTATAAATATTTCATTGTCCACAATTTCAAACTGTAGTTTCTTACGAAAACAAAATGATAAAAAAGAAATGCAGAGCAAGTTCATCCTTTTTGATTTTTCAATCCCGACTCTTCGTATATTTCATTAAAAGAGTTGCTTTGTTTTCCCTAACTGCCTTTTGGAATCTTCTGTTCAATACTAGATACTGAAGACTGCAGTATGTAAGCTTCTTTTGTAAGTGCTTCAAGAGTTTGTTTTCTGCAAGCAAAGTTATATTATTTGCACATTAAAGGGAGTCAATTTCAGTCTTAATGCCTAATTCTTCTTCATTTAGTCCATCCTCTGGCAATAGTTACACAGTAAATGTATTAAATAAATACGGTTAGAAGACACAATCATGACATACCTCTTTACTCATTTTACATCATGTTGTGTGCCCTTGGTGTTTGTTTTAACAACTGTTTCTTTGTCTATATGTAAATTCTGAAAAGATGCAAATACATCTTTATAATGTTATTCATATTTTTTTATGATCCACATGGTTCATTGGCATAGTAAATTAAACACAGATAAACATCTTTCTGTTATTCTCTGTTCCCAGTCAAGATTCATCTAATATCACCAGGAATACTTCTCATTCAAAATCTTCTTTTGAATCTGTCCTAAATTTCTGGGTTTTGTTGGTAGGTGTTGTTGACTCCAGTTCAACTCAAAATGACCCTATGAAAACCTAACCTCAACCTTGCCCTTTACTTCCTCTTAAATGTGTTTCTGAAACTTGTTTTTCTAATGTGTTCTTTCATTTTTTTATTCTCTGATTCTGAATATGTGTTTTTCACATTTCACTATAGCACTGTTTTCTTCTGCAGCTACCATCTGAAATATTTTACTTCATCATTTCTTCCCTTCCCTTTAGATAATATGTTTAAAATTAACTTACATAGTCTGTTCTAATATTCATTTTGTTCATTTTTTCTTTCTTTTTAATGACTGAATTTTTAATTATCATGTTTTATGTCATCATAGTTCATTTGGCCTCCAATCATATGTATTTAATGCATTAAATCTGTTATAAATGTTGTTTCTATTGCAAATGAATACACTGAAAGTTACACTACGGTTCCTTTGAAATTGTTTAAATTTTGTTCAGCCTCTATTTAAACTTGCATGTGTACAATTCGTGGTCTGTACTGCAATTGATCCTTGGGCTTTTTCTAAGAGTTTCTGAGCTTCTTTGTTATACATTTCCATGCATGCAGTCTATCTGATTCCTGTGTATTTCATCTGGTGAAATTTTGTGTATATACTCTGACTATATAATAGAAAAATATATTTACATATTTTTATTGAACATGTCATTGGTCTTATAATATTAAATTATGTGATCTGTTTCATACTTTTTCTTCATAATATATTGCATATTTTTGTTGTTGTTATGTGCCTTGTCTCCTGCGACTCATAGCTACCCTCTGTACAACAGTTCTAAACTCTGCTCTACTTGTGCCAATCTCACTGTCTCTGACACACCAACCCCAATTATCCCAGTCACTGAATCAATCCATCTCATCAAGAGTCTTCCTCTCCTGCACTATCCCTCCACACTCCTAAGCATGAGGGCCCACTCTCAGAAGTGGTCCCTCCTTGCAGCATGTCAAAAGTATTTCAGACAAAGCCTTAGAATCCTTGCCTCCGCAGAGCAACCTGTTCTCACACTCACTAGGGTGAACTGATTGCTCTCCTAGCATTGTATTCTAGTATCATTTTATAAAAATTCTCCGAAACAGATAGCTATCTATTTTTAAACACCCCAGAGAAATATTTGCACAAAATTTTAGTGTTCACCTTAATCCTGTGAAACTGCAATTATCCCCATGGATATCTGTATATCTTTACTTAACTGCAAGGTATAAGAAGAGTAATTGAATATAAATTGCACATTAGGCCAATAATGTTGTACTGTAGACATTTTAGTTGGAAAGTACGAGAGCAGAGATTACTAATCTAAATAAGTTTGCTATACTTTAGGATTGCTTTATTAGAAAGGATTACATTTAAATGCTCTTTTTTAATTTATGAAGCAATATTCTTCCTAAAGTTTTTGTTTTCACCAACTTGTGATAAATAAAAAAAACAATAATAATTATGTTATATTAAAGTTATCAACAACTTCACTTTACTTGGATCTTCAATCAATACTCACGGTAACAGCAGTCAAGAAATCAACATTACTTTGGGAAAATTTGCCATGAAGGACCTCTTCAAAGGGCTAAAGAGTGATAATGTCAGTTTAAAGTCTAAGGTGTGTCTACAGAAGCCATGGTGTTTTCAACTATTTCCTATGCATCTAAAAGTTGGTCAATGAATAAGAATGACAGAAGAATTAATAACTTTACATGTTGAGGTTGGAGAAGAGTGCTTACCATCCCATGGAAAGCCAAAAGAACAAAACATCTGTCTCAGAAGAAGTGCAACCAAACTGTTCCCTAGGGGCAAAGATGGTGAAACCTCATCTCACATACTTTGAGCATGTTTGTCTGGAAAGGCTGGTCCTTGCAAAAATATATTATGCTAGTAAAGGTGGCGGTCATAGAAAGACAAGAAGAACCTCAAAAATATATATTGGCACAATAACTGTGGCAATGGGCTGCATCTGTTGGAGACGGTGAATATGGCATGGGATAGTGCAAAGTTCCAATTTGCTGTTCCTAGGGTTATGGTCAACTCACGGGCACATCACAGTAGTAAGCACCATAATAATCCTAAATTTTACAAGATTTCAAAATTTGGGTAAATATTAACATGATCTTCTATGTTGTTGTTGTGGCTCATAGTGACCCTATATACAACAGCCCTAAACCCTGCTCTGTCCTGTGCCAATATTATTGTCTCTGAAATACCTACCTCCATTACCTCAGTCACTGAGTCAATGCATCTCATCACTGGTATTGTTTGCTAGTAGCTTTAGTACATTCAACTCTACCTTACAATAATCTTATCTAACAGGAGGAAATGCTTCTCAGTCCTGCATCACCTTTGATAATTTTGTTTGAGTCTCATGTATAGGCTATTATGTCAATCTATCTTATTGATGACTCACTTCTCTACAATCTATCTCCTTTACCAACAATTGGTTTTCTTGAAATTGTACTCAAAACAAGTGAGTTGTAGCCTCATCATTCTCATTTCAAAGCATCATGTGTTTCTTCTAATATCTTCTAATGCCTTCAGATATTCTAGCTAGTTAGTATTCTTTACCAAAACTACAGTTTGATTGCATCCATTCCACTGTCTTCCGTTTTCACTGTTCAACTTTTGCATGCATGTGGCAATTTAAAAAAAAGACTATGGGTTTTCTGGTGTGCCTTAGTCATGAAAAAGATATAGCTACATTTTTATGTGTAAGAAGTTTATTAAACTCTTTTTATTATTGTGATTTAAGTGAAGGTTTACAAAACAAATTCTTTTTATTTAAATATTCATACACATTTTATTCAATAATATGAATTTCAATGCCCATAATACAATCACACTTTTCCCAATTTAAACTGGTAATTATGATTTCCATTACTCATTCTGTATTTCCTCACGCAAAGTCTTTTGCAGAAAATTTATTCAGTACAATGTCATTTGATTTCTTGACTATTGCTTCTTTCTTTAGAATTATTTTTATTTTACAGTGGTTTGCATACAAATTTTATATACATTGTATTTATTTATATGCAATATATTTCACACATTCCTTCAATTTACATTGTGTTTTATACACTCTGTGAAATGTGGAATCATTCAAACACAATCATTCTCATTGTTTTATATAATTAATCACTGTTGATCCAGGACCACCATGCCCAGTGGATCTTCCCTAATTTCTTTACCCTCTGCCCACCTGACTCTTCAAGCTCATGATTTCTCTCCCCTCTTCCCTTTTCTGACATTTGTACACATCTTACTAATTATTCTTTTATTTTTACAATAATAGTCTTATCCGGTATTTGTCTTTATGAGATAGAGTTAATTCACTCAACATAATGCTCTCCAACCTCTCCTATGTTTAAAAAAAAACAAACGAAAAAAAACCCATTACTTCTGAGTGCTACATAGTATTCTGTCATGTGAATGTACCATAATTTCTCAATCCATTCATTTGTTGAAGGAAATTTGGGGAATTTCTTTCTTCTTGGTGCTATGAACATATGTGTAAAAATCTTTGTATCTCAGTTCTATTTCTCTCAGGGTATATTCCTAGCAGTGGAATAGGTAGGTCGAATGGAAATTCTATATCTAGCATTTTGAGGAAACATCAAATTGTCTTCCAGAGTGATTGTACCATTTTACAATCTTATAAGCAATTTATGAGAGTTCCAATCTCTCCACATCCTTCCCAATATTTAATGCTTTCTGTCCTATTAAACTTTGTCATTGCTGCTGGGGTGAGATGGCATCTTATTGTAGTTTTGATTTGCAGCTTTCTTATTGCCGGTGATATTGGACATTCCTTCATGTCTCTATCGGCAGTTTGAATCTTGTCTCCTGTCCAAAGTCTTTCCATGTCCTTTGCCCATTTTATAATCGGTTTATAAGTCTTTTATATGTGGAGGCCCTGTAGAATTCTATAATCTTGAATTATAAAATCTTAAACTGAGATGCCATTGCCAAATGTTTTTCCACAGTCAGTAGGTTTTTCGTTTCATTCTATAGAAAAAATGTTTTGATGCACACAGAGAAGATGCACACATCTTATGAAGTCCCATTCATCAATATTACCCTCTCCTTGTAGAGGATAACTGATGAACTTTCCAGCCTTTCTGGCTGAGTTTACCAGCCTTTTTATGCCATAGACTAGACCTTCTAATTATGTCTCTTAAAATTATTTGGGGCTTTATCCCTAAGTCTGTGATCCATCTTGAATTAATTTTTGTACATTATGTGAGATGTGGATCCTGCTTTAGCTTTCTGGAAGTAAAAAATTCCTTTTTACCAGCACCATATTGAAGAGGTTGTTGTTTTCCCATTTAATTGGCTTTCTTTTCTTGTCCAATATTAGCTGGCTGTAGATAGATGGGTTAATTTCTGGGTTCTTGAATCTGTCCCATTGGTCCATATGTCTGTAATTGTAACAGTGCCATGCTGTTTTGGTTATTATACCTGATTAGTAGGTTTTGTAATCAGGGAGTGCTATGCCTCCCACTTCATTCTTGCTTTTTAGAAGTGCTTTTCTTTACTTAAGGTCTCCTTCCTTTCCAAATAAACTTGTCAATTACCATTTCTATCTCTTTGAAAAATGAATATTCATTGTATTGGATTGTATTAATCATGTTGATTGCTTTGGGTAGGATTGCCAGTATTGAGGACTGCTAGGAAAACAAACAGATTCATCCTGAAAAGAGTTAAACCGGGTGGCCCCTTGGAGGCAAGGATACTGAGGCTCCATCTAACATACTTTGGACATGTTGTAAGGAGAGACCGGTCCTTGGAGAGGGACATCTCATGCCTGGGAGGGTGGAGGGACAGCGCAGGAGGGGACAACATCCATGAACAGGGAATATTTTCCCATTTGTTCAGGTCTCTTATTGTTTCTTGCAGTAGTGTCATTACAGCTTTCTTCATAAAGGTCTTTTGTGTCTCTAGTTTGGTTTACTCACAAGTATCCCAATTTGTGGTTGGCTTTTGTCAAAGACATTGCTTTCTTAGTTTCCTTTCCTATGTCTCCTTTGTTACTGTACAGGAATCTCACTGACTTGTTTATTGAATTTGAATTCTGCCACTTCATTAAATTGCTCTACTAGGTATAATATTTTGTGTATGTTTTTGTTTTTATTTTATTGTTGTTGTTCAGTTCTTGGGGTTCTCTTTTACACTATCATTTAATTTGAATATAACAACAGTTTTTTTTCCATTTTTTTGCCTATTTGAATGTCTCTTATTTCTTTTTCTTGTTGTATTTCCCTAACAAATACTTCAAATATTGTATTGAGGAGAAATAGTGAAAGTGGGCATCTTTGTCAGGTCACTGTTTGCAAGGAGAATGCTTGTTGTCTTTCTCTATTGAGAAAGATGTTAGCCCTTTGTTTTGTGTATTTATTTACTAATTAGAAGAAATTCCCTTTGTTCTTATAGGAAGAGATATTGGATTTTGTGTCACTTGATAACGTTATGTGATCCTTATTCTTTGGTTAATGTGATGAATTACAATGATTGTTTTTCTTATGTTGAACTAACCTTGCAAACTTTTATGAATCCCACCTGGTCTTGATTAATTACTTTTTAATGTGCTGTTAGATTCTATCAGCTAGGATTTTTAGGCTTTGCTTTTCTAGTTTCTGATATTTAACTGGAGAAAGTTATTCTCTTTCCTTATGTCTCTCTTGGGCTGTTAACATAATGTTAGACTTCCATCACTGTATGACTCATTTATTTATCACTTTATCCTTGGATATTATTTATCTTTCCTCTCACTTATTATCTTTTACCCGAACTTTTTCACCTTGGAAAAGGACATTAGGTTCAGCTACTGTGCCAATCCAAATCTCAGATAGCAAGAGCAGTCTGACAAATACTTCCCCTTTATATAATTTCAATTAATTTTGACTAGAGTTACATAGGTACAACATCAATCATCTACCTTAACCACTAGGAAGGAGAGTAATATTCACCATTAACCCCATTTTTCCAGATGTGTTAAAGATACCATACATTCTGTCAGACACATAGGAATTCTTGCATCCAAGTTTAAGGATATTGTTACAATTGTTTGCTCAGGAATAACTCGTGCTTTGCATACCTGTAGCTGTATCGCTGGAACTGGGACTGTAGCAGCTAGAAAGAAGAAAGCTATTTCAAGAGAAATGGCAAGAATTGTACAGTAGTGCTAGCATCTTCCCTTATTCTCTCTTCTACAGACATCCTTGAGAAAACTAGGAATCTGTATAGCTTTAACTCCCTTTAGCTCCTCTGATATTGAGTGTGAGTAAACATTTTTGAACACATGTGAGCCAACTCTTCATACTCTTATTTTCCCATTTATATAACAAATGTTTCAATTGCCCATTCCAATTCTCTATCAGACCAATACTCTGAGGGTGGTAGGAGACATGTTATTCTTTGTTGTTATGTGTCGTCGAGTCATTTGCAACTCATAGTGACCTTATGTACAACAGCCCTAAACCGTGCTCTATCCTGTGCCAATTGCACTGCCTCTGACACACCAATCCCAATTACCCCAGTCACTGAATCAATCCACCTCATAGAGGGTCTTCCCCTCCTGTGCTGTCCCTCTACTCTACCCAGC
>NW_006399897.1:1578881-1589012 GCF_000299155.1 Elephantulus edwardii | reverse complement strand
ATTCTGCCTAAAGCATCCTTGATTATAGCAACTTGAGGTTTGGATTTGTTGTTCAGTTCCTTGAGCTTAAGAAATGCTGAATGAGTTCTGCTCTTTTGATTTTCTGACTCTAGTTCCTCGCACATTTCATTGTAATATTTTGTTTAGTCATTCCATGCTGCCTTTTGGAATCTTCTGTTCAGCTCTTTAGTGTCTTGAATTCTTCCTTGTGCTTTGGTTTCTCTACATTCCAGTGCAATCTTCAGAGTTTCTTCTGACATCCATTTTGGTCTTTTCTTCCTCTTCTGTTTTTGTAATGACCATCTGCACTCTTCTCGGATGATACCTTTAACATACTCCCACAACTAGTATGTCCATTTAATATAATGTTTCTTAGCTTATTGTTGCACTCTGGTGTAAAATGTGCTCCTTTGCCTAAGAAAATATAACTTGGTAACCCAAACTGGTGCTGTATATTTTATGTTAATCATTTAATAATATTTTTAGCATTTGCATTATTTACAAAATATAAGAAACTCAGTCCAGAATAATCATCTATCCCTGTACTGACCCTTTAGTAGTCATGTGGTGCTACTGGTGCTAATTTGCCAGCTATATCCCTCTGGGAATCTATTCCAAATCATCTGCAACCTCTGTCTCTCGCCCATCTCTGCCTTGCCATAGTACCCACATATCCATTCATTTTGTGCATCTTACTTGCCACTTCACGAAAATGCACCAATATTTACACCTACTGATTCCACTCACCCTTTGATCCTTGCAGAAGGTTCTTTAGTGGGTGTTGACATGTGTAACACTAATACGCTCCCTAAATTTCCAGGGTGCCCCACAAGGGTGCCTATTCAATAATTCAGTTTTCCATTGCCCATTTGCCTGATCATATGGCTAAGACATTAGCCAATGCACATGATTCAGAAAAAAATCCAACATATAAGCTCTCATCATTGCCCAATTCCTCAGTCATTTCTAGGAAGACAACATGCAATACAGCCCATTGTGATGATCTGTTCTTGCCTTCCTCAGTCAGGATGTTCCCATTGACTCGTCTTAATGTGGAAGCTTTCTATATCATATGTCTTCCACTTACCCTGGAATTTCCATTTATGATGCAAGAAGCCCTTTATTGATAAGCAGGAAGTTGTTAATAGGGCACTGTCCATGTGGCAGTGAACTCTGGCAGCCTTTTCAGAAGTTCTGGAGTAGAAACAATGAGGGTGAAAGGCTACTTGCTTATAGATACAATCAGTAGCTTCTTGCATTCCCCTTATGGCTTGACCTTGTATGAACAACCTCCATTTTATCACAGAACTGTTTGGGATAACATGTTCTTTATTGGAGTATTTCTTCAGCATCACCCATGACATGGTGGATATTTAAATTCTCATAATGATCTTTTGTCTTTTTGTCACTGAAGAATGTCTATCAATATTCCAAAACAGGCAAGCAATTGTCTTTCAAATGTTTACAGTTCAACAGCATTAGGAAATGTCCTTGTCCAGAATTCCAATCTTCGCTGCAAGTCAGCCTTCTCAGGTTTTTGCCAGACTCCCCAATCTATATTAGCATAGTGGCAGATACCTTTAGAATCACGTCTACACGTGGAACATAAAGACCTAGAAGTAAGAAGAATGAGACTGCTTTCTGTATTTCAGCCATAGCCCATTGTTGTTCAGACCTCTATCCAAACCGTTTTCTTTTGAGTTAGTTTTTGGATAAAATTTTATGGAACAATATTACAAGGTGTGGGATCTGAGTGCTCCAAAATGTCTTAGTTATGAATCAAACGTTTGACTTCCTGTTTCGTCTTGGGAGTATTCAGTGACAGTAGCTTGCTTTTGATTGCCTGTGGGATATCACAGGTAACTCCTGACAAAGTTATTCTCAATTTTTACTGTTTTGGCAGGGATCTAAGTTTTTCCTGAACTTATCATCCAACTTTTGTTGGTCAAGTGAGCAACCACTGTTTTCAAATCACTCCAGCCCGTTCTTCAATGTTTGATATTAAAAAGATATCCTCATTGCATAACTACACTGGAAATCTGGATTAATTCCAAATCTCTTCTAACCAGGCTGACAAGACAGTAGACTGGTGAATTGAAATAACTAACTCTGTGCTAAAATGGTAAAGGTATTTTGAGATCTCTCCTATGTGAAAGCATTCTGTGCTTTCTCTCTTTTCTGAGATTAGAATGGAGGGGAAAAAATCATTTGCAAAAACCTATCACTGAGTACCAGTCTCATTTGGTCTGCTGTATTTTCTGCACTATTAATACCCTGTCTGAGGCTGCTAAAATCACAGGTGGCACTACTCTATTTAGGCTTTGGTAATGTACTGTGAACCTCCACAATACAATAAACCTTTGAGACCACGTCTATATTATAACACCACATATTATTGAAAATGTTTCCAAATATAGCAAAAGTCTGGTAGTCTGTGATAGATAATTACCACCGCACACCTTAAAATAGAACTATTTTGATGTATCATTAAATCTTTGTCTATATTTGAATTTATTACTTGAAATGCTTACTAGATACTAGTGCTGTTCCATCACCTTTAAAATAAACATGATAATCAATTGCTGAATGTCATAAATGGTTAACACCCCTGCCATAAGATTAGTTGTGTTTTCTGTTTGTTTTTGTTTTTTAATCAATTGAAAGTCAAAGACCTTTGAAGAAAAGTCTAGTGATTTGGTTCCAAAAAATTAAGCACTGTAAATCCTATGGAGGACAGTTCTACTCTGATAAACGTGGAGTCAGAAAAGACTTTAACCTTCATGTACTTATCAAATGGATATGGAAGATATAATTTTATTTTCAATGTGGGGGCATATGATCTTTTAAATATACATATATAAAAATGTTGTTAAGCATCATTGAGTCACTTGTGACTCATAGCAACTCATGTACAACAGCTCTGAAAACTCCTGCTTTTTTTTATCCTGTGTCAAAAATAGAACTACTTTTTTGTGCATAGATTCTATTTCTACTCTTGTCATTTTCTTTTCTCAATTTTATTAATTATTTCAATACATATATCATCTTATACATCTTTGTGATCACGTTCACATCCAACCATTGTGGTTAAACTTTTGGGTTGGTTGTGTAATTCCATACTGAATAGGCCACCTGAGAAGTTATACAGAATATCACAGGCATCACTAACTCACTTCCTGCAGTGAAGTCAGAATTGATACATGACTGAGTATTTTGTTGATATTTGAAGGCCGTGATGGTACTGAAAGATTTTGTCCATTTTCTCTCTTGGTGGTACTGGCAGATTAGAACCATTGGAGGGACATGACCATTGACTTAGAAGCACAACTCTCTACAAACTATGCCAGCAGAGCTCTATTATTATAACCATACTTAAGCTACTTCAAAGATACTAAAGATCTTCAAAGAATTAGAGATCACAGATTTAGAGAAATGGTACAGTTCATATTGGCAAAGACAAGAATTGTGTTTCAGATTCAGTGGAACTTAAACATGAAATAACTGATTTTTTAACATGTTTGAAGTCATAGATGAATTTATCTGAGGTATATATTATGGACTAAGAAGAGATATATCTATATAAATGTCAACGCTATCAAGAGAACAGGTTTACTTCAATAGAATGGTAGATTAATGTTTTATTTACCTTTATTTTGTTTTTATTTTCAGCAGGTAGGTTAAAAATTTAAAAAATCAAACAGTGACTTTAAAATGTATATTTGTGACTAGAATCTTAAAGGTTAACTTAATAAAAATGGTTTAAAGACAACAAAAGCTGAAAGGCAGATGCTAATGTAATAGAAAGGGGATTAGTGCTGAAGAAAATGAAATACAACAGTTTCAGGCAAGAGATGTCACATAAAAAAACCCAACAATTACATCTATGTAGATTTGTGGGGCAAAAGAGGATTTCATAAAATTGAATTTCACAGAGTTTGACTGTATGTGTGGTATCATAATGATTATGAATGAAATAACAAAGTCAGAGGTACAGATTAGGTTAGATAGAGAGATAATTTGCCTTTTCCAAATTGAGATTCTAGTGATTGCTATGCAAACAGGAAGAGTAAACCAGTCTGTAAAAAGAGCAAGAGCCACATGTGGAGTGCAACATCTGACCTTTACCCATTTTAAAGAGCAAAACTATCCTTTCCCACAGCATTAATAAGAGAAGACCAATTCCCATGAGGTCAGACGTGTCCCACACACTCCCATGCCTCTTTATACTCATCTCAAGATCAATCTTACTTTTTCCAACTATGTTTAAATAAATGTTACACATTTTTGGGCCATAAAAAAAAAAAAGATCAATCTTACTGCTTGGCTGGTTCCAAAATCTGATTTGATAGCTCACAGAATACACAGACCTGTATTGAGGGATTTAAAATGTTATTATTCAGATTAACAACAAAATGCAGTCAAGATAGTTCCCAAAATTTGCAGGCGAGCACCTCAGTCTTGAGCCCCGTGGCTCTAAGTGTGCCAAGTTCTCAGTCCTGTCAGTAGCCAAAACGTCTCATATCATATTCAATTTTCCAGTTCAGACATCATTGCTGCCATCATCCTGCAGCATGTCCTACATTTCATTGGGTTGGAGGAGGTCTCTCATCTCTGACTAGGTGAAGAATTCCATCTCTTCTGGTGCAAGAAACATTCCTTATAGTGGGCAAAGAATTTCTATTCTCTGAAGCAAAAGTTGTTTAGCTTATTGAGGAGATTAACCAACCTCTTGCCGATTTCTGAGAGCAGCTACCTCCCTTGTGAAATGGTAGATGGCCAGTCCCTTTGTGAAAAGGCCAACATGCCTCACTCACACAGTTCCATCTCTCTGCATAATCAGTCATCTTCACTAGAAAAGCCATATGAGAAGGCAAATTCCACACAGTTCGAGCTGGCTAGTGGTATAGAGGAAGAGATCTGAAGGCTTTTCCTAAGACGAACTTTGTATGACTGCCCTGTTGAAAACCAAAAGCAGTGTGTACAGAATAAGGCTGTTAAAGAGAAAATTTTCAGTACATGAAGAACTAGACGGGCAACATTTTATAATTTTAGAGCATAAGAGAACATCTACTCCATTTTTTATCTCTTCAGTTTGAGATCATAATGATCAACAGCAGTGGTGATACTACTACTCAATTCTCATTCTTTTCATTGTTCATTGGATTTTGTTTTGTTTTATTTTTCTATTATTTTATTTACAGAATGTAAGCTAAATACCTTTGGTACCAGTAGTCATAAAATAAAGAGACACAATATACTGTGAAAGTCTGCAGTTAGGGACCTCTCCAAATCATTGAGGAGTAATGATGTCAAGTTTGAGGATTCAGGTGCATCCTATTCAGGCCATAGTCTTTCTGATTACTTGCTATGGATCAGTGAGCTGAACAATGAATAAGGATGACAGAAAAATAATTGATACCTTTGAGCTGTGGTGATGGAGAAACACTGAACATCTATTCCATGGATGGCCAAGAGAACAAAGAGATATATCTTGGAGATGGTGCACCTGGAGTGCTCTTTGGAGGCAAGAATGATGAGGCTTCACCTTACATTCTTTAGATATGTTGCTAGGAGGGACTAATCCTTGGAGAAGGACATGATGTTGGGAAGGATGAAAGACCCTCAGCCAACTGGATTGACATGCTGACTGCTACAATGGGCTCCTGTGTGTCAGGAAGTATAAGGATGGTGCAGGATAGAACAGGGTTCAGATCTTTTATTCACAGGGTTGTTGAGTCATAATTGACTCAATGACACCTAACGACAACATGCCACTAGATAAGAACCCTATTTGTAACACACCCTTGATGCACCTTAGACCAGAAGAGGTGCTACTCATTGCTTGTATTATATTTTGGGGCTTTGATCACCACTCAGATGAGCAGAAACTCTGATTTGACTGGGCACTCTAACTTCAGCAGATGCACTGGTTCTGGGGAGATGTTTAATTTACTATAGCATTCGCGTGTGTGTGTGTGTGTGTGTGTGTGTGTGTGTGTTTATTTGTTTTATAAATGGCTTTTCTAGGTATCTATTGTTCAAAATGTTTTAACCATTCCTGGGGAAGGTGAACCAACAGAATATGGATACAATTGAACAATATAATTAATATCACACATAAACAAAATGTTGCTGAAAATTATCCCAAATCAGCTAGAACAGAGAATTTTTCCAGAGAACTATCAAAAATTCAAACTGGATTTGGAAGGCACATGCAACAAGGATATCATTGCTGATTCGAGACACATCTTGTCTAAAATCAGAGAATACTAGAAGAATGTCTTTCTCTATTTTATCAACTATTCAAAGTCATCTGACTGTGTGGATTATAACAAATTATGGCTAACATTCAGAGAAATGTGAATCCCACAAGACTATTGCGGTCATGCAAAATCTACACTTAGACCAAGAGCCAGTTGTCTGAACAAAGCAAGAAAATACTTCATGATTAAAGAAAAAAAAGTGTCAAGTCTGTGTCTATTTTTTTTAAGTTATTTTAATGGCAATTTACAGAGAATTTTTATTTCCATTCATTCATAAATGCACATATTCTTCCTGTCCACCCCTCCCCCAGTTCTCTTTTCTCTTTGAAAACTAAAAAAAAAATTAAAAAAATCATTATTATATAACCCCTCCTCTCCAGTCTGCTCCATTTTGAAGCTTTCTCTCCCTCATCTGTTTCAATGCAGTATACATTATTTATCCCTTTTTAGTTTTTCCCCAACTCTGATGTCAGTCCCACTTTATAACAGTGGCACTATGCAGTATTTTTCCTTTTGTAACAAAGATACTTCATTGAGCATAATGTCCTGCAGGGTCACCCATTTTGTAAAATATTTCATGAGTTCCTTCTTTTTCAATGCAGTATAGTATTTCATTGTGTGAGTATACTACAGTATCTCTAGCCATTTGTTTGTTGATGTATACTTGTGTTGTTTCCAGCTCTCTACTATTGTGAACAAAGCTACAATAAACATGGATAAGCATATAACTGCTTGGGTTGCAGTTCAGTTTCTTTAGTATAGATGCTCAGTGGTAGAATTACTCTCCTACATATTCAGTTTGTATTCTGAGCAAATCCCTTGATAAACTAGAAGAATATGACATCAAGATTGGAGGAAGACTCATCAACAGTATTTTAAGCAGATGACACCCATTGCTTGCTGAAGAGAAAGTGACATGGAGTGCTTGGTAAATAAGATGAAAGACTACAAACTTTAAATGTATTACATGTCACCATCAAAAAGACAAAAATTCACTACTGTGCTAATAGGTAATGTCATTGTAGAAAAAACACTGAAATTGTTAAAGATTCAACAATCACCATCCTTACTACTAGCAGTCAAGAAATCAAAAGATGTATTGCATTGTGAAAGTCTGCTACGAAGGATCTCTCCAGTGTTCTAAGGAACAGTGATATATCAGTTTAAAGACTAAAGTGTGCCTGATTCATATACCATGGTATTTTTGATCACTTTCTCTAAATCTGGGAGGTGATGAATAAGAATGGCAGAAGAGTAATCAATGCTTTTAAGTTGTGGTGTTGGAGAAGAATACTGAATATCCCATGGACTACCAAAAGAACATACATATCTTGGATAAAGTGCAACTAGGGTGCTCTTTAGAGGCAAGGATGGTGGAACTTGTCTCTCATGCTTTGAGCAAGTTGTTAGGAGGAGTCTTATCTTGGACAGAGACATCATGCTTGGAAAGATGCAGGCTCAACAAAAACAACGAAGACCTTCAATAAGATGGATTGACACAGTGCTACAGCAATTGGCTAGAGATGAAGAGGACGACACAGGCTAAAACAGAGGTCAGATCCATTATTTACAAGGTTGATATTAGTCTTTCTCAATTCAAAAGAACCTACAACTACAACTTAAAGGTACAACATTGTATGCCACTTATGTATTGCTGTGATGCTGCTTGTTTTTTTGGTTTGTGTACTTCTATCAATTTGTTGTACTGGGATGACTTACAAGTTGCTGTTATTTGGGAAGCTATGCTACCAGTATATCAAATATCCACAATGTCACTTGTAGTGAACAGGTTTCAGTGGAGCTTCTAGACTAAGACAGATTAAGAAACATGAATAGTCTTCAACTTCTGAAACAATACACCTTTGAAAACCCTCCAAACAACATAAGAATATTTTCAGAAATAGTAGCAGAAGTAGATAGCCTCAGCTTGGAAGGTACTAAAAAAATAAGGAGAAAGAGCTGTAAACATCCATCAGTAGTGTAAACGTGGAATATATGAAGTATGAATCTGGGAGTACTGGGAGTTTTCCAGAGCAAAATGGAATGTACAAATACTGACAATAGTAAACATTAGTGATCAAAGAAAGAGCGCCAATAGTTAGTTTGGATCACATAATCATATGTTCTATTATGCTGGGAAAGGCAAATTTAAGGGAAACCATGTCACATTTATCATCACAAAAAAAATGGCTCTAGATCTGTCCTGAAGTACAATTCTGTGCATCTGATATCTTTTGTAGTCTGAAATTATTGAACACACAAATAAATGCTTTAATAATTATTGGTGACTAGAACACAACAGTTTGAAACAAAGTATGGTTATTAGAAAATACAAATTTGGTGACAGAATTGGGACTTGAGATAAAAATTATACAATCAATGTTTTAGTAATTGAAAATATATTTTTGCAACAAAATACAAAGGAAAACTATTCACATGGACCTAATCTGATGGGTTAAACAGGATTAAGATTGACCACATCTATGAAAAGACTCAATGAAGAAGACCACTCAGTATTAGTGGTCAAAACTAGATTAGCCCTCAAAACAGCAGTCAACAAGGATTGGTTTTGTTAAACAGAGAATCAATTACCCATATACATGTTCAAAGGGAAGTTGAGGACATGAAAACAAGTCCACAAAAAGCAAAATACATCATATATGCTACCTCATTTTAAAAACCATCACAAGAGTATATTCAATTCATTGAACAGTAATGATCAAGATTAGATGTGTTGAGGGATGACATCAAGGATATCATCCATGAAGAAAAGGTCATTACTACAAAGAAAGGAAGTAAAAAGATGGAAACTGGTATCAGAAGAGACTCGGAAACTTACATGATGAAGTGGAGAGGCCAAAAATATTGAAGAAATTTTGAAGTAAAGAGAGAAAGATATAAGTTCAAAGCGCAGCTTCAAAAGACAAAGTGAAGCCATATAATAAAATATGCAAGGATTTGAGTTAGAAAATAAAGGGAAAAAACACACTGTATTTATCAAGCTAAAAGGACTTAATCACAAATTCAATCTCAAGTTCAACACTAAAGTGTTTGGTGGGCAATATCTTTAGTGATGCAGGAAGCATCTAATGATGGAAGGAATTCGCAGTCACTATACCAAAAAGAATCAGTGGACACTGAATCATTACAAGAAGTACTATTCAATTAAGAACCAATGATAACTAATGAAAGAAGAAGTTCAAGCTCCACTGAAAGTACTGGTATAAAATAAGGCCCTAGGAATTGATGGAAAGTTCAAATACATTCTTTTTTCTCACTGGATCTTTCCCAGTTTCTTCACTCTCTCCATGCACCAAATTGTATAACTCTATGATTAACCCTCCCTCCGTGCCCTCATCATCAACCCTGTGTTTTCACCCCAACCCCTATGGATCCTCATATTCATGCTACAATAATGGTTTTATACAGAATTTGTCCTTATGGGACTGAGTGAGTTCACTCAGCATAATGCTCTCCAGTCCCTCCCAAGTTAGTTAGTATTTTACAAAATCATTGTTTCTGCATGTTGCTTAGTATTCCATTGTGTGCATGAACCATGCTTCCTTAATCCATTAGATTGTAGTAAGACATTTGGGCTCTTTCAACATAATAAAAAGTATATACACAAACCTGAGAGTCAACATTGTTCTCAATGGAGAGAGATTGAAGGTATTCCCTTTGAGAATTGGAACTAGGCAAGGACACCCATTATAACCTCTCCTATTCAATATTGTATTGGAAGTCTTAGTGATAGCAATAAGGCAAGAAAAGGAAATAAAAGGCATCCAAATTGGCAAAGAGGAGGTAAAATAATCTTTCTATGCAGATGATATCATAGTATACTTAGAAAACCCTAAAGACTCAGCAA
>NW_006399897.1:1568267-1578771 GCF_000299155.1 Elephantulus edwardii | reverse complement strand
GAAAAACATACCCTTCACAATAGCTAATTACAAGATTAAATACCTTAGAAATAAACTTAACTAGAAGCACAAAAGATCTATTCCAAGAAAATAATAAAACATTACTACAAGAAACAAAAAGAGACCTGGAGAAATGGAAGAATATACCTTGTTAATGGATAGGAAAACTCAATACTGCAAAAAATGACAAATATCAAAGGCAATTTACACCTTCAATGCAATCCCAATACAAATACAAATACAAATTCCATTCTTTGATGAGATGGAAAAGGCAATCTCCAATTTCATTTGGAATGGAAAGAGGCCCAGAATAAGCAAAGAACTTCTTTAAAAAGGGAAACAAGGAAAAAGGCATATCACTGGATGATATTAAATCCTATCACTTGTTGTGGTGGTCAAGACAATGTGGTACTGGTACAATGACATATCAATGGAATAAAATTGAGAACCTGGAATTCATCCCATCTACCTATTGCCATTGACAAGGAGATGAAATGAGTTAAGTAGGGGAATGACAGCCTTTTAAACAAATGATATTGGCAAAATTGGGAAACTATCTGTAGAAAACTCAAGCAAGATCCACACCTCACTCCATACACAAAAACCAACTCAAAGTGGATCAAGGACATTGGACTAAAACCAAGGGTTATAATTTCATGAGAGAAAAGCTTGGAAGAACTATAGAAGCCCTAATCCACAACATAAAGTCTTCCAAGCATCCTGAAAAACCTACAACCAGGAGAGGATAAAATAGACGAACGGGGCATTCTAAGGAAAAAAAGAAACCCACCAAAACCCAAAAATCCTATGCATATCCAGAAACTTCTCCAACAGGGTAAATAAGGAAGTCACAGACTGGGGGAAAAAATAATTAGTAATGACATGTCTGATAATATCATGACTAGAATTTACATAATACTCAGGTGCCACAGGACAAAGGTAAAAAAACCAGTTGAAAAATGGGCACAGGATATGAACAGACACTTCAACAAAGAAGACCTTTAGATGTCCCACAAGCACATGAAAAAATGTGCAAAATCCTTAGCTCTAAGAGAGTTGTAAATCAAAACAACTGTGAGATATCATCTCATCCAAGTAAGAATAGCAAAATTTAACAGAACAGCAAACAACAAATGCTGGCAAGGTTGCAGAGAAACTGGAACAATTGTTCATTGTTGGGTGAGTGTAAAATGGTATAACCACTATGGAAAGTAGTATGACACTTAATCAAAAAGTTGGGAATAAAAATTCAATTTGACCAGGCAATTCCACTACTGGAATATATCCTAAAGAAATCAGAACTGCCACCCAAGTAGATATGTGCACACCCATGTTTATTGTGATTTTGTTCACAATAGCAAAGAGCTTGAAACAACTCAAGTGCTCAACAACAAACGAAAGGCTAGAGAAACTGTGGTATATTCACACAGTGGAATACTATGCTGCATTAAAAAACAAGGAACTCATGAAATATTATACAAAATGAGCAACCATGGAGGACATTATGCTTAGTAAAATATCTCAGTTACAAAAGGACAAATACTGCAAAGTGGCACTGTTGTAAAGCAGCAGTGACATGAAGTTGTGGGGAAACTAAGAGGGGATAAATAATGTATACTACACTCTTTAGGAGGAATATATGATTAGGTATTATTGTCATGCACATCAACAGAGAACTACCAGAAGTCCAGGCTGGGTTTAGAAGGGGTCGTGGTACTAAAGATATTGTAGTTGATGTTAGATGGATTTTGGCCGAAAGCAGGGAATACCAGAGGAATGTCTATCTGTGTTTCATTGACTATGCAAAGGCATTTGACTGTATACCACATAACAAACTATGGCTGACTCTGAGAAGAACGGGAATCCCAGAACACTTGATCGTTCTAATGCGAAACTTATACTTGGACCAGGAGGCAGTCGTCAGAACAGAGCAAGGGAACACTGCATGGTTCAAAATTGGGAAGGGTGTACGCCAGGGATCCATCCTATCTCCATACCTTTTCATCCTATATGCAGAACAGATTATCTGGGAGGCTGGGCTCTATGAGGAGAAATGTGGGGTCAAGATTGGTGGACGATTTATCAACAACCTGTGTTATGCGGATGACACAACCCTGCTTGCTGAAACTGAAGAGGACCTGAAGCGCCTGCTGCAGAGTGTCAAGGACTGCAGCCTACAATATGGATTGAGGCTCAATGTCAAGAAGAAAAAGATTCTCACCACTGGACCAATTGGCAGCATCAGGATGGATGGGGAAGAGATTGAGATTGTACACAGCTTTAGTTTGCTTGGCTCCATAGTCAACAGTCTTGGCACCAGCAGCCAGGAAATTAAAAGGTGCATTGCCATGGAAAAGTCTGCTGTTAGGGACCTCTCCAAAGTACTGAAGAGCAATGGTGTCTCTCTGGAGACTAAGGTGCATTTGATACAGGCTATGGTCTTCGCAATCACTTGTTATGCATCAGAGAGTTTTACAATGACCAGGGAGGATAGAAGGAGAATTGATGCCTTTGAGCTGTGGTGCTGGAGAAGTGTATTGAGAATACCATGGACTGCTAGGAAAACAAACGGATTTATCCTGGAAAGGGTTAGACTGGGTGGCTCCTTGGAGGCAAAGATTCTGAGGCTTCGTCTAACATACTTTGCACATGTTGTGAGGAGGGACAGGTCCCTGAGAGGGATATCATGCTTGGGACGGTGGAGGGACAGCGCAGGAAAGGAAGGCCCTCTATGAGGTAGATTGATTCAGTGTCTGGGATAATTGGGATGGGAGTGTCAGAGACAGTGTGATTGGCACAGGACAGAGCGGAGTTTAGGATTGTTGTACATAGGGTCGCTATGAGTCGCAAGCGACTCGACGGCACATAACAACAACAATTATTGTCATGACAAAAGTCCAGAGTGAAAGCTGCATAGTGGAGTGGATGGGGGGGGATTTTATAATAATTATTAATTATTTCAATTTTATTATTTTTTTCCATTCAAAGAGAAAAGCGAATGGCAAGGGAGGGTTAGGGAGGGATGAAAATGTGCAACAAGGAATGAATGGAAGTCCAAAATCTCTGTAAACTTTCATTAAAATAAATAAATTTAAAAACAAAAAAGTGTTATATAATCATACAAATTGCATACTATAGGACACTAAAAACAGTATAGAAGAAGGGAGGCCATGAATAAGAAAGAAGAATCTAGAGGACTATATGTTGAGTGAAATAAGTCAGAATAAGTATTTTATAAAAAGGAAATATTAAATAAGACTATTATTTAAAAAGCAACAGAAATCTTAAATAAAATAATAATAATATTATTGGGTGACAGAATGCAATTGTTGTGATCAGAGAAGAAGGATCAGTAATTGGAAAACATGGACTTTGTGACAGAGATGTAGCTAAAAATAGAATACTAGAATTTTGCACAATGATTTACTCATTGCGAATACATTTTATAAGAAACATAAATGCAGCCTATACACATGAATTTCACCTGATGATAAACATGGGAATCAGATTGATTACATTTGTGGAAATAATTGCTGGAGAAGCTTAATATCGGCTGTGATAACTAGGCCAGGGGATGATTGTGGAACAGATCACCAACTACTCATGTGCAAATTCAAGTTGAAGCTGAGGAAAATGAAATCAAATCCATGGAAACCAAAATATGACCTTTAGTCCATCACACCTGAATTTCAAAACGATCTCAGGAACAGAGTTGAGGCTTTGAATACTAATGAACAAAGATTACCAAAAGAGCAAACAAATCTGTCTTGAAGTACATACATGCAGAATGCTCCTTAATGGCAATGATGGTGAAATTTTATGTACTTGCTCTGTGCATATTTTCAGGAGGAACGAGTCCCTGGAAAGAGACCATCCTGCTGGAGAAGGTACAGGACTAGTGAAAGAGAGTAAGGCTTTCAGCAAGGTGGACTGACACAATAACTATATCAGTTGACTTGAGTAAGTCAGAGACTTTCAGGATGGTGTAGGGTAGGGAAGGGTTCAGATCTGTTGTTCATTGGGTTGCTATGAGTCATAGTCAACTTCATGGCAACTAACAGGAGCAATAACAAAACAACAACTTAAGTACACAAAAATATACTCAATTTCATTGTTATACACCTACAGGAAGTGCAAATTAATACTTAGGTTACTTCTCCCATACAACTGGCAGGGGGAAAGCAAACATATCAGCCAAAAGGCCTATGAATCAATAATATACAGTATACTCTATTGGGCCCAGGAGGAGGCAGTAGATGCCATCGTGTGTTTGACTGTAAGAATCAGTAAGAATTGACAATTTTCTTCTCTCTAAACTCTACTCTTACTAAAAAAAAAAAAAAAAACCAAAAAAAACCCACCAAAACACCAAACTAAAGGGAGGCGTAAACATCCTCAAAATCATTGAGAGAGTCCAGACTAGTCATAGCTGACCTTCCAGAGAGTTCTCAGGGGTTGCAAATCCCATGAGGAGGGGACTGCTTACATTTCTCCCACATGAGTCTGGTGCATTTACACCACCAGAGAGATGCAATCTCTGGGGAGGGGTGCCAGGTCAACTCTCTACAGAGTAGGCTAATAGAGCTTTGTAAAAATCTAGGATCAGTGACAATTCAGTACACTCCAGATAGCAGTTGTGAGTTTTGAGCACCATGTTTTACCAAAAGGAACCAGATCCTTAAAAGATGAATGACTTCAGACTCCAGTTTTGGGCAAAAAACTGTGCTGAAGCTAGTAGAAAATGTGCCAGATACCAAAAAAGGTTAGAAAAGATATAATCCATTAAAAGGGAAATGAATATACTGTAGTAAAAAAAATGTGATATTTGAACATCTGACAACAACTGTAACTTGATTAAAATATTTTCTGTTGTTATTTGTCTTCAAATCAGAACCAACATATTGCTGAAAAATGTGATACAGAAAAACCAGAGAATGAGGTCATAGTGGGATCACAAAACTACATTGTAATGCAAGTAATCAGATTAAAATGTGAGAATTTCTGGTCTGCATAGTTAATATTGCTAATGATCTATGGCTTCTAATTTCTTTCTGTTTAAAAAATAGTCTATTGACAACAGTTCATATTTTATCATGATGCTTATTTTATTATGCTCTTTCCCCTACATGACTTTGTAAACAAACTCTGTGGGTTTTTAGGTCACCTTCAAATCTCTTTACAAGAAATAATATCTTAAAATAAAAGCACCTCTTCCTGTCCATTATACTAAATATTTAATATTTCTTCCTGTTACAAAGAAAAACAAAATACCAACTATGTGACTTCCAAATTTCCAAGATTGTATGTCATTAAATTTGCCTATTGCAAAATCATTATTTTAAAAAGACAATTTTTTCTTCTCATAGTTTATAATTCTTATTTTCCTATACACTTTATTGAAATCTATTGTGTATTTTTCACTGATTAATTATGTTCCATATTATTATCATGTATGTCTTGATAGATATTATCCTATAGTACATTTTACCTGATTGATTTTAAGCATTAACTATTAAAGGTACTCTTTGTTTGTATTATATTCAAACTTGATTATTTCTAGAAGACACTTGAAATGCTCTTTCCCAAATCATAACATTTTCCATGCAGATTTTAATCTTTTAAATACCCATAAGATCATAAGTAAGGATTTTACATCATTATGTTCTTTGATTTTTCACTGTTAAAAGTTCTAAAATTAGAATCTTAAAAATGAGACTCTCCTTTTTATCTGAATATCTATATTTGGAAATAAGAAACCTTTCTGAACTTCTTGAATGTTCTCCTGTAAAGACTGAGAGGCGGTGTTTATAACCTTGGCTGGATTAGGTCTTCTGTGTTGCCAGAATGGAAGGGCAAACTCCCAGAAGGACGAGGAGACCTCAGCCATCCTGCAGTACCATCTGCTCACTTAACATGTAAGAAAACTGTGGCCCAGAACACCTAAAGCAAAATAAAACTAAGCACCTGCTTATCCAAACTGTCACTGTATTATTTCTCCTCTTTCTTTGCTTCTTCCTACTTCTTCTTTCTCTTCCTTTTGTCCCTTTTTACTTAAAGTGGAGTTTATTTTACACTTTTTTCATTTCTCATGTGTTAACTTATTTATATATGTCTGTGACTTACTTAATAGTACCTAGGCAGCCGAATTGACATATGAGCACATTCTTTCTGGTTGATTTTTTTCCCAATGCATGGAAGAAATACCTTATTCGTGTGTGGGTTTTAAGATGAGAATTCAAGGAAGGAGAACGTTCATCTTTCTTCTGTGGAACTGCTGGTGGATTCTGACCACCATAGAAGCGCCCTTCTGTTTGGCAGTGCAACTTTTTAGGGACTAGGCTGCCAGAACTGCTCATATATAGGGATTTGATTCATCATTTCAAGGTAACTTCTTACCTTCTTTCTTTTTAACTTTTGCCTTATAATTTGTACTTATTTATTGTTAATTCCATTTCATTTATCTCACAAATTATGTCTTTCAGAAAACTCACTATTGTTTATCATTTTTCTGCTATCTTTATTTATTTGCTTTCCCCATTCACTCACTTGCTTTAATTCTGGTCTTTTCTTTCCTCAGTTAAGGACTTTAGGGAGCTCTGCTGGCCTAGCTGTGAGAAACTGCACTTCAATCTCAAAGGCACGCAGTTCAAATCCACAAGCTGCTCTGTGGGAGAAGGATGCACAATGTCCTCCTGTGTGATTACGTTTCTCTGAAAACCCGCTGAAGTGTCAGCTATAAGTTGGTTGCAACTCAATGGTACTAAACAAGACTTTAGACAAGGTTAGCTTCTTTGACTAACTTTTGTATAATTTTCTTTCCAAGACTCACCTTCTCTTTGTTGATCTTCTGCTACATGGTATGTTCTTTCCTAGTTATTTATAATTTCCTTGATCATTTCCTTGCTTATATTGGTAGTTTCTTTGCTTAATTCACTGTGATCTTTATCTTACCCTCCTGATCTCAGTCCTTCCTTCTTTTCAGATATATTTATTAATTACATTAATTTAAGAGAATGGTACTTTGTGTGTTTTAGCTCCTTTAAAATTGCATATTATATTCCTTTTAAAATTTTTTATTAATTTTAATGAGTGTTTACAGAGACTTCGGGTTTCCAGTCATTCATTGTTGCACTTTTCTCCCTGTCCACGCTCTCCCCCTAATTCACTCTTCTCCCTGAAAAGTAAAAGAAAAACTCTTTCATTGTTATGCAATCCCTCCTTTCCATTATGTGGTCTTCATTCTGGACTCCTGTCATAACAGTAATACCCAATCATATATCCCTTTTAAACAGTTCTCTCCTTCATCTGTTTCAATGTTATATATACATCATTCCTCCCTTCCTTCTCTGTCTTCCCTCAGTCCTGTTTTACAATAGTGGCCCTTTGCAGTATTTGTCCTTTTGTGCTGAGATATTTCACTCAGCATAATGTCCTCTAGGGTCATCCACTTTGCATAATATATCATGAGTTCTTTGCTTCTCAATGCTGCATATTATCCCATTGTGTGACTATACCAGAACTTCTCTATCCATTCGTTTGTTGATGAGCACTTGGGTTGTTTCCAGCTCTTTGCTATTGCAAACAAAGCTGCAATAAACATGAATGTGCATATATCTGCTTTGGTGGCATTTATGGTTTCTTTAGGGCAAATTCCCAGTAGTGGAATTGCTGGGTGAAATGGTATTTCTATTTGCAACTTTTTGAGAAAGTACATCACTGCCTTCCATAGTTGATGCACCATTTTACACTTCCACCAATAAGGGTCCAGTTTCTCTGCAACCTTGCCAACATTTGATGTTTGCTGTTCTGTTAAACTTTTCTATTCTTACCGGGGTGAGATGATGCATATTACGTTCTTAAAGTTTGTGTAGCTTCTGGGTGGTTTGTAAAGATAAAGTGTTCCTTTGCATTATAAAACATGTACATATTTTATTGGAAAATTTGCCATGTCCTTTTTTCTATGACAAATTCACCTTTCCTCAGTGCACATTGTTCCCGGATGATTTCTAAAGCCTATACAAAACATGTCTCTAATTGTCTTTCTGTGATGACAATCCTTCTTTGTTTCTGGTAGAAACATCTGGAAAATCGCTAATCCTGCACTGTCTTTGACACATTTCTGTCTCTCACTAACTTTCCGAGGCCAAATCCCAAACTTGTCTGCTGAATTTGCTGGAAATACTGACACAGTACAAGATAATTTTAGTTCTTGTGAACTAATCAAATTTTTCTAATTCGACTTAACACTATAGGTGCTCTAAATCAGTGACCTCATTTTTCTTATTTTTCTACTCTCCAGTATATGAGTTCGAAATGTCGAAGTAACTAATTTATTCTATATTTGTTCCCATTCCAAAGAAAGGTGATCTGACAGAGTACAGAAATTATTGAAAAATATCATTAATATCATATATAAGCAAGATTCTGCTGAAGATTATCCATAAATGACTGGAAAAGAATATCAAAAGAGAACTGACAGAAGTGCAGGCTGAGTGTAAAAGAGACCATGGTACCAGGGATATTGTAGCTAATGTTAGAAGGATCTTGGCTGAAAGCAGAGAGTAACAGGGATTTGTCTTACCTCCATGCATTGTCAGTCTACATGTAGTATAGATTATCCAGAAGGGTAGGCTCTATATGGAGAAATGTGGCATCAGGATTGGAGGAAGACCAATTAACAACCTGCTTTATGCAAATGACACAACCCTGCTTGCTAAAACTGAGAAGGACTAGAAGTACTTGCCTCAGAAGGTCTAGGACTAAAGCATTCAATATGGATTGAAGCTCAATATCAAGGAAACAAAGATTCTTACCACTAGGCTGATTTGCAGCATCATGATAGATGGTGAAGAGATTGAGATTGTTAACAGCTTTAGTTTATTTGGTTTCATCAACACTCTCAGCACCATCAGCCAGTAAATTAAAAGACATATTGCATTGAGAAAGTCTGCTGTCAGAGACATCTCCAGAGAAATGAAGAACAATGACACCATCTTGAGACTAAGGTGTACCTGATACTGGCTATGGTCTTTGCAATCACTTGCTATGCATCAGAGAGCTAGACAATGACTAGGGATTATAGAAGGAGTTTTGATGCCTTTGAGCTGTGGTATTAGGGAAAAGTATTGAATAGATCATGGACTACAAGGAGAACAAACAGGTTCATCCTAAAGAGGGTTAGGATGCTCCTTGGAGGCAAGGATTATGAAGCTTCATCTGACATAGTTTGGACAAGTTGCAAAAAGGTACTAGTCCTTGGATAGAAATGTCATTCATGCTTGAGAGGGTAGAGGGACAGCGCAGGACAGGAAGACTCTTGATGAGATAGATTGATTCAGTAACTGCGATAAAGGTGGTAGGTGTCAGAGGCAGTGAGATTGTACAGGATAGAGCAGGGTTCAAGGCCATTCTACATAGGGTCACTATGAGTTGCAGGCGACTCAAGGACACATAACAACAAGGAAACATAACATTTTGTCATTGTTAGGTATTGTCTAGTTGTGTGTAACATCTAGTGTCCCTAGGAACAATGGGTCTGAGCCTTGCCCTATACTTTACCATCCTTATCATCTCTATTGTACTTGTGTCCATTGTTTTAGCTACTGTGTCAATCGATCTTTCCTCTCTATCAATGACCTTCCTCTTCTCCAAGCATGATGTCTTTATCAAAGGACTGGCCCCGCTTAACAACATGCCCAACGAAAGTGCAACAAAGCTTCATCATCTGCATCTCTTAAGAGCACCCAGGTGGCACTTTCTCAAAGATAGACTAGTTTGATATTTTTGCAATCTAAAGGATTTCCAGCAATCTCCATTAGCACTGCGTAAAGATATTTATTCTTTTTCTTGATCCTTATTCATTATGCAACTCAGATTGTAACTAAGACCACCAGTAAGGTGATAAAGTGTCCTCCCTTTCCCCCTTCACGTCAACGACCCTGTTCAGCATGAAGAAGCCAGAGTCTGCATCCAGTTCCCAAATCAATAAGACAGTTGGTTTAATTGCCATTGGAAAATGCTTACCATTCCCCTGTAGCATCTGGTCCCCACTGGATCCTTTTCATTTCTTTTCACCTGCTCCCCCCACCAACCAAATTGTGCAGCTCTGAAATTGCATCCCTGTCCATCCTCACCCTTCTGCCCCCAACCCTCACCTCGTTGTACCCCATTATGTTTTTTCCCAATAAAATAAAAAAATAAACAAACAAATAACATAATCTGTATCAGATGCTCCTTAGTATTTAAAATGACACCATTGCTCCTTCATTCCTAGAGAGCATATTTTGAAAATGCAAGATATCTTTTAATTTCTTGATCACTAGTTCCATAAATGTTGATTGAGATCCAAAAAAGATCAAATGATTGACAACTTCATTCTTTTCTCCTTCTATCACGATGTTGGCTATTGGTTTAGTGGTAGAGGAGTTTTTATTGTCATAATGTTGGTATGTAATCCATAGTGAAGACTATTTTCTTTGATCTTCTGTAGCAAATATTTAATATT
>NW_006399897.1:1564418-1566322 GCF_000299155.1 Elephantulus edwardii | reverse complement strand
CTTTAATGAAATATTCAGAGTCTTATCCGACATCTGTCTTGGTCTTTTCTTCCTCCTCTGCCTTAGTAAAGTTCTTTCGTATTCTTCATGGATGATATTTTCTTATATCCTCCCACAGCTCATCTAGTCTTTGCTTGTGAGTGTTCAAGGCCTCAAACATGTTCCTGAGATGGTTCTGAAATTCAGGTGGGATAGACTCAAGATCAAACTTTGGTTCCTGTGGATTTAATTTAATTTTCTTTAGCTTCAGCTTGCGCTTGCATATGAATAGTTGGTGGTTTGTTTCACAATCAGCACCTGGCCTAGTTTTTACAGCTATACTGAGCTTTTCCTGTGATTCTATCCACAGATGTAATCGATCTGATGATGCCTATGCACACTGTCAGGTGAAATCCATGTGTATAGTCTGTGTTTATGTTTCTAATAAAAAGTATGTTCAATTAATAACTCATTGAATGTACAGAATTTTATCATTCTATCTCCAGCTTAATTTCTTTCACCAAGTCCATGTTTTGCAATTTCTGATCCTTCTAATCTGTTCCTGATTTTTGCATTCCAGTCATCCATTGTTATTAATGTATATTGATTGCATGTTCAATCTATTTGTAACTGCAAAAGTTAGTAGAAATGTTATATTGCCTCCTTTGGCTCTAATTTTGGTGTATATTTTTGAATGACAGCGGTATTCACTGAACTTCTTAGCATGCGTAGGTATAGTAAAAGAGTGTGGCCAGCTAGAGCATGGCCAAGTCTGACCTCCATTGATTCCATGAGGGGAAAGAGTCCACAGCTACATCTTGAATAGTACAAAACAAATTCTCGTGAGTCCATATATGGACCTATTTCCCTGTATCATTTTTTACTTACTCTAAAACCAATTGTTACTCTTAAGAATCTTGCTTGCTCTACTACTGGGCCCAATAATATGTTGCAATGGTCACACAGAGTTTATAGAACCATGCTTATGTTTGTTGGGCTTAAAAGAATTAATAAGTTACAATTTGAGAGGAAAGTGAATGCAATTATTCAGTCAGGACAGCTTCTCAAGCATGCTTTAGGTCCTTTGACTTTCAGTCTCAAGTCTTCAGGAGAGTTTAACAAAGTTCTCTTAATTTCACTAATCCCAACCCAGTGTTTCAGTAAGCCTGAGCAAAGCCAGATGGCTGTAGATCTGTGCGGTAACAGTACTCACATTGTTCTGTCTCACATTGTTCTCTGGTTCTTCAATGAAACTATTATTACTGTTCTTATCTACGTCCCAACTTGACTAGGGCAGAAATGTCTGTAGCTCCAAAGAAGACACACTGTAATCTCTGTTTCCTTTTTGCTGGTAAAAAAAGTTCATCTTCTGCTTCTATGAATAGTCAGTTTAAGCTTAATGGGATAGAAACACTAACCAATCCTGTCAAGAATAATTCACACAATTTGTTTGAATGTTCCCACTCAAACCATAAAATGCAAAGACAACAACCTAGGGAAGTAATCTTAAAGAAAAACCCCACTACAACACTGTATGTACATCTGTCTATATCATCTACGTTGTTGCTCTTGTTGTTTATATCTAGTCACAAGCAGCCCATAAATTTCCCTCCAGTGAGCTTTCAGTTTCAGTGAAATTGAACAGAAAGAGATTGTATATACTGCTCCTACAGAGTAGGTTCGTGGATTCAAACCAAGTATATCTTTGGCTTGGCAGCACAATTTCTTACCAGAGACACCAAAGCTCCATGTCATTAATAGGTGTCTCTGTAGCATATGTATCTATCTGTCTAACACACACAGAAGTATCTATATCTCCTCCTGTGAGATTTGCAAGCTTACAAAAACCTGCTGAAGTGTCAGCTATGAGGCAACTATAACACATTGGCCATGAATGTGTATATGTGTATGTGTGTGTATACACA
>NW_006399897.1:1551418-1563248 GCF_000299155.1 Elephantulus edwardii | reverse complement strand
GAATTTTATATATATATACACCAAGTTACTCTAGCTCTTGCCTACTTATTCTCTTATAGCTGAATACTAAGCAGTAGAATAGGCTTAATTATATATCAAGAAACATACTCAGATTCAATTATACAAATATTGATTAATTAGTTTGCCCTGTTAACTTTTTAATCCATATACAACTGACTACATTATCAAAGTCAAACAAGTTTGCCATAGCCAAACATTTTATGATATTGTATTTTCCCCAAAATATTTTTAACATGTTTAAACTTTTTAAAGTCACTTCTTTCTCTCAAGGAATATCCTTGTTCTTGTGAGGTGCCATTGACTCATAATAACACTATAGGAACAACAGATTTGAAACTTGTCTTACACTCTGCAATCCTTATCATCTCTGATACACTCAAGACCATTTACAAGAGTCACTATTTCACTCCATCTCATTTAGTATGTTCCTCTCTTTTTCATCCTTATCTCTAAGGAACAGACTGGTTGTGCTTTCTCCAAAACATATTTTTCTTTTGGGAATCTGGGATGTTCAGTACTGTTATCCAACCCCGGAATTCAGTGGCATTAATTTTTCTTCTATCATCCTTATACATTGTCCAAATTTCAGTTACATAACAAGTAATGAAAAGACTTGAAAATGATGCACCTTAGTCTTTAAACTTACATCTTTGCTCCTTAACACCCAAGAGAGATCCTTGGTAGCAGACATTCCAGATATCATACATCTCTTTCAATTTTATCTTCCAGTTTTCCTTTTATTTTTTACATTTTAAAGTCAGTATAAAAGCATTAGAAAAACATTAGAAGTGTTTCCCATTTTATTGATATTTACAGTGAACATAAGTTTTAATGACTACCTCTAAGGATGACAGAAAAATAATTGATACTTTTGAGTTGTGGTATTGGAGAAGAGTACTGAATATCCCATGGGCTGCCAAATGAACAGGTAAGTCTTGAAGCAATAGCCAGAGTGCTCCTTGGAGGCAAAGATGAAAGCTTCATCTCTCTTACCTGGGGCATGTTGCTAGGAGAAGCTATTCCTTGGAAAGAGACAACATGCTTGGAAAGAAAGATAAAGGGAAAAAGAAGGAGAGGAAGCCTCTCAGAAAGATGGTTTGACACAGTGACTGCAGCAATGGGCTCAAGTGTTTCAGAGATAATAGAGTGGTTCAGAGATAATAGTACAGGTTCAGGTCTGTTGTTCATAGGATCACTTTGAGCTGTACCTAACTCGATGGCACCTAACAACAACAAAGGCAATTTAATATATTATGGCATAATTTACTTGACAAATGCTCCTGATTTTCTATTTTGAAACATTCTAGTTATTCCTAGTTGGTTTTTAAAATATTACGAATGCTATTCTATACAATTTTTTGTACATGAAGTTTTATAGACTTCTCTGATAATTTTTCCAGCATAAATCCATTATAAATATAAGTGTTCAGTCAGAAAATGGGAAAAAATATTTGAAGAGATGCTTCTAAGATCAGGTACATAAATGGTCATAAATCCCTAATAAAGTTTTCAGTATAATAATTACTCATCATGGAAATGCATGTGAACATAGCAATAAGATTCTACTACATTCTAAATAAGGACAGCCAACAACAAAATCCACTACCACTGGATTAGTTCCAACCCAGGCAACCCTCCATTGGGCTTCCAAGGCTGTAAATCTGTATGAGAGAAGACTGTCCTATTCCTGGTAGACTTAAACCCACACCTTTTGGTTGGCAACCCAGTGTGCCACACAATACCACTAGCATCCCTTCAATGTGTATTTGTTGTTTTCAACAGTTGCTGTTTAATCACCTTTGAATCACTGAATCCCTATGAACAAGTACAGTAAAATCCTGTCCTATCCTGCGGCATCTTCACAACATCTGCTGTACTTAAAAGCCCGTTGTTGCAGCCACAATGTCAATCCATTTCTTCATAGAGCTTCCTCCTTTTTTTCATTGATTTCTACTAAGTGTGATATCCTTCTGCAGAAACTGGCCTTTCTGCCTTTCTGACAAGATGCCTGAACTGTGTAAGATGAAGTCTCATCATAATTGCTTTCAAAATTCACTCTGACTGCTTTCCTTTTAAGACAGATTTATTTACTTTTCTGGCAGTTCAAGTACACTCAGTATGCTTTGCCAAAATCACAATTCAAAGGTGTCCATTCTTCTTTGGTCATTCTTATTCATATGTTTATGAAGCAATTGAAAAGAACTTGATTTGAGGCCCTAGTCTTAAAGTGACTATGCTTTAGCCCTTCTGAGAGTTACTTGGCAGTAGATATATCATTGTAAAAATTATTTCATTTCCTTTGTCATTATTACATTTTTATTTGCATATATTCATCCATATATTTTGCTTCCTTCACCAATATTGTGTTTTATGCAATCATTCATATACATAGTATTTTATATAATTTATTCCTATTGATCTATACATATAATCACCCCACCTCTTCAAATCCTGATTGAATCTATCCTATTTCTTCACTCTCCATCCTTTCTCTAACATCTGCTATCCCAGTGATATATTTTCCCCTTTCCCTGCCCCACTTTTCCCTTTGCCCTTCTGAACATTTATACATGTCTTGCTCAGTAGTCTCTTCATTTTTTGACTGCTGATGCCAAGGCATCTTGGATTATAAATCCAAGAAAAATGAAATTGTTGACAATGTGAATCCTTTCTTCATCTATCATGATGGTTCCTTGTGCCAGTGATGTTGAGATGTAATCCATTTTGATAGATGAATTCTTTGATCTTTTGCAGAAAGCTTTTCAAGTCCTCTTCACTTTCATGTAAGATTGTGTCATCTGCATAAGACAGATTAGTGATGACTCTTTCTCTGATCCTAATGTCACATTCTTCTTCCATAAAGTACAGCCTCTATAATGATTTGCTCAGCATACATATTAAATAGGTTGGAAGAAAGTATACAGCCTTCACACTCCTTTCTTGATTTTAAACCATTCAGTGTTACTTTGTTCTATTCAGACAACATCTTCTTGGTCAATAGTAGATTTTGCATTTCATGTTAGCCATAATTTGTTATAATATGCAAATGCCTTTGCAGAGTCCTCCTTGTACTCATTGTTTCAAGCCCGTATCAATCAAAGATTATAACCTTTGTGCCACAGTCTTTTTAAATCCAGCTTACATTTCTTGCAGATCTCTATTGTTGTATTATTCCAGCCATTTTAAGTAATCTTTTGGTTATTCCCTAATAACCATTAATCTTCTTTAGTTTCAGTAGATTCAGCTTTTATTCAAGAAAGATTGTACAGTGTTTGACTTTTTTTTTCCTGGTTGATTTTAGTGTGCTTAATATTTTTTTAAAGTTTATCCATAACGTAATATGTATCACAGCTTCATTTCTATTTACAATTGAATAATACTGCTTTGAATGAATATCACTTATTTTGTTTATCCTTTATCTGTTGTCAGAAACATGATTTGTTGTAATCTTTCACTTATTGTAAATAATGTTATAAAAATTCAGTGTTCATGTATCTATTTGAATATATGCTTTCTAATTTTTTTGATAGTATGCTAAGGTGTAGACTTATTGGATTGTATCATACCTCTTAGTCTGGAAGCTCCTCTGTTAATATTAGGTTTTTGAGAAGCCCTGTTATTTCAGAAGTTGAAAGCCAATCCTTTTTTGTAATCTAAGTAAGCAACATATTTCATGTAGTGAAAGCATATGATCAAGAACCAATGGTAATAAAGAAAGAAGTTCAATTTGCACTTAAAGACATTGTCAAAAAATAAGGCCCCACGAATTGGTGGAATTGATGGAATAGCAAACAGGCGCAGTACTAGATATAATTACTAGTCTATATCAAGAAATTTGGAAGACACTTACCTGGACCAATGACTGGGAGAAATCTATATTTCTTCTCATTCACAAAAATGATGATCCAACAGAATGTGAAAATTATCAAAGAACATTAATATACTGTCACTTGCATGCTAAATCTTACAGAAGATTATTCAGAAATGCCTGGATCAATACATCACCAGGCATCTGTGAAAAAAATCAAACTAGATTAGAAGATGTTGCAGCACCAGGGCTTTCATTACTAATATCATTTGAATCCTGGATGGAAGCAGAGAATACCAGAAGGACACCTATTTGTCTATTTTGTTTTATTTCAAATGCAAAGGAATGTGATGGTACGGATCATAATAAATTATGGCTAACATTCAGAAAAATGGGAATTCCCAGAACACTTAATTATGCTCTTGTAAAACCTATCCATAGATCAAGAATTGGTTGTCTAAACATAGAAAGGGAACACTGTATGGTTTAAAATTAGGAAAAAAATGTATGTCATGAGTATAACCTTTTATCCATACATATTCAATCTGAATATTGCACAAATAATTTTGGTAGGATATTCATCAACAACCTCCCTTAGTCAGATGATAGAACCCTACTTGCAGGAAGTGAAGAAGACTTGAAACTTCTTGGAGAAGGTCAAAGACTACAACCTTCAATATAGATTACTGTGAGCATTTAGAAAACAAAAATTCTCAGCAACGGAGCAGTAGAAAACATCAAGGTAGATGGAGAAAATATTGCAATGGTCAACAATCTCATTTTACTTGGCTGAACAATCAAAACTCATGGTAGCAGCAGTCAAATACCATTTGGTGAATCTGTTTGTTTTCAAAGACCTTTGCAAAATCCTAAAGAACAATATTGCCAGTAAAATGATTTAGATGCACCCACTTGATCCAAGCCATGATTTCTTTTCAGTTATTTGCTAAATATCTGAAAGCTGAACAATCAAAAAGGATGACAGAAGAAAAATTGACATTTGAATTTTAGTGTTGGAGAAGAGTACTGAACATCCCACAGACTGCTAAAAGAACATAAAAGTCTGTCTTGGAAGGAATGCCACCAAGGTATTCCTTAGAGGCAAGGATGGTGAAACTTCATCCCACATATTTTCTGCAACATGTTGGGAGGAATTAGGCCTTTAAAAAAATTACATAGTTCTGGAAAAGGTGGAGGATCAGCAAAAAAAAGAAGACCCTTACAAAGATTCATTGTAACTCTAACAATGGGTGGGTTCCAGCATTTCAGACCTGGTGAGGGTAGTGCAGGTTACCCAACAAAACATGATAAATGGCTTGTTTGTTATTTTTACAGAAACCACCAAACTATTTTCCACAGTAGCTTTACATTTTTTTCATTACAGTACCAACGTTATAAATTTTTGCATCTTTATGATAGTTTATATTTAGCTTTAGAATTCCTTACTAAATTACACAAAGCTATACTCAATTGAAATAATCATTGTTTTTTTCTAAGACACTGATTACTGTACATTTTATGCTAGATTTTCATGCTTTATTTATATTATCTACTATCTTGTCAAAAAGTCTAGGTTATATATAATATAGTGCACATAAATTGCTAGTATTATTATATTTTATATAAATTACTGTGTCTTAATTTAAATATATCTATTTTTCAAGAATTATAAAGCTTGAGCTAATACTACATGTGTACTTTTAAACTGACAATTTTTAAGTAGACAAAATATGTGCAACTTTATACAGATTACTTTTTTATCTAAATTATTCTGTTTTGTCTAAATGATGCACTGTTGTAATAGTAATATAAACCAAAACATATTGATTTATAAATTAGTTATTACTATAAAAGTTATTATAAGCAAACATATTTGTAGTTGTGCTTTATGAACACTTCTTCCTATACTATCAGCATGCTATTAAAGAAAAACACATCTATTAAAACTTCTATTTAAAGAACATAAATTATAATGACTTATAATGCATGTTATCTTTTTTATCTGTGATCACAAAGTGATGTTAGGAGATTACTTTGCCCATTTTCATTTTCTTTTTTTATGTAATCTAAGATGACTTCGAAAACTCCTGAATCAAGAGCCAACTTTTTCATTACAGGTTAATTTAACAAGTTTACAAAGAAGTAGTTGTATCTTCAGTGTACTGCCCAAGTTTTAGCTGTTTTAAACAATAATAATTCATCATATGAGAAACAATATTTAGTAAAATTGTTCAAAGTTGTTAAACGCACCCAAAACTCATTAGCCCATTGAAAATGGCTCAATTTGTTGGAATGAGTTGTTGCTTTTGTGTCCCCTCAAGTACGAACGAACCCTTAGCTGACCCTCCTGCAGGTTTTCAGAGGCGGTAAATCAGACAGGAGATTACTTATCTTTCTCCCATGGAACAGCTGGTGAAGTCAAACCACAGACCTTTGCATTGACAGTTCAATTCCTTACCACTAAGCCACCAGAGAATCCTGTTGGAACTAGAGATGGGGGTGGGGACGAAAAAAGAAAGAAAAATAAAGCACTATTCCATGGTAACGACGTCATTCTTGGAAAAGCAGAAGGTATGCAAAAACAGAAAGATCCATAACTAGATGAGATAACTAGATGAGTGACACATCAAGGACTTGAGCTTGACAGTGATTGTGAGGATGATGCCAGATGAAGCATGCTTCAGTCTGTTTTCACAAGGTTTCTGAGTCAGAATCATTTGGACTGTCTATAACAACAATTGGAGAGTGATACTTTTATGTAAAACAAATTTATCAGTCCTTTAAAGTCAGATTCAAACTACAGGTGTTTGGAGTTGGAGTTACTAGAGACTTCACCAATTGATGTCCCTATTTAAACTGCCTAGTCATGCATATTTCGGGTTATACGCAGTATCTGTAATCCTGTGTAAATGTAGTCCTTGCAACTTTTGCACATAAATCTTAAGTATATATTTAGTTATAAGTTAGAGATAGGCTTTCATCTATATTTTTGTTGTTGTTGTTGTTGTTTACTGTTGAGTCAAAACTGACCCATAGCTGAACCTTCGGGGAGTGTTTCAGAGGTAGTTAATGACATGGGAGGAGATTCCCCACCAGTCACATGGGAGGAGATTCCCCACCTTTGTTCTGTGGAGCAGCTGATGGCCTCAAACTGTGTGCCTTCAGGATTTCGGTGTAGTCTTGCCACTAGAGTAAGCCTACATTCTATTTATTCTACATTCCGAGAAATTTAGGTCTGCCCACAAGAGAAAGATGGACAATTACCTCCCATATGATTTACTGCCTCTGAAAACCCACTGGAGAGTCAGCTATGGGTAAGTTCTGACTTCACGGTACTCAACAACAATAACAATTATTGTTAAATTGTGAATACTTTGCAGTTTCTGGAAAGGCCGCTTTACATGGTTGTCAGAAACAGCACTGAAATAAGATAACAATAACTATTTTCTGTTATGTATGATTAATGGACTCTATGAGCTTCGTTGGATAAATTTATACTAGTGCCTTTATTTCTAAACTGCAAAGTAAGGCTAGCATACCAATTAGAAATACCATGATGTGTTTTAAATATTTTAAAGGAAAAAATCATTTTCTATATAGCAATGTATTAGTTTAAATCAGAAAAATGAATGTGTTGTTATTGCCATTGAACAGAATTCTTAATGGTTTTCCAAGTGTAAGGAAATGAATTAATACTGGCTAAGAAATCTCTAGATAATAACTGTGGCAAGAAACTGCGCTGTAATCCGAAGGCACACAGTTTGAGGCCACCAACTGCTCCATGGGAGAAGGATGGGGAACCTCTTCCCATGTGATTAACTGACTTTGAAAACTACTTGGAGGGCAAAATATGGGTCTGTTCTGACTCTACGTTATGCAACAAGAAGGGACATTATTAGCTTCTGAACTACTGTCTTTCCAAATGCTAAGTGAAACTAATTCCACTGCTGTAGTATTAAGCAAAATTGTTGGTTACTTAGAAAAATTATTTAAGTTGATAGCATTTGATTACTTTGTTATTGTTTGAGAGTGGTACATCTTAATTGATTGTATTATAAAATACATCTTGAAAAATATCTTCAAATTTCATAGTGAATTTTCAAATTATCTAGTATTTCATTTTGTATACAAATAAAACTGCTAAATGATTTATCTTAAATTACATTTTTGGAGAAACAATCATTTAAACTGTAGTTATAATAAGTCTGTTGGTTTCTATTTCTCTATAAACAAAGTTCAAAGGGTTATTTTAAATATATTTTTAGGCATTGCATAGGTTAAAATATTATGGATTTGTTCTCTTGTAGACAAATAGAACAACCTTTATTTTTAATTTTTTTAAGATAATTAAGAATCAGATAGTAAGAAACACAATTACCTATGTTTGGGATTGTGGTTTCGCTAATAAAATTGCTACTGTTACATATGGGGAAAAGCTTAACTATTCTTTTAGAGATGTTTCATAAATTGAACAACATATGTGCACTGATCTAAGCATTTCCTATACCCCCTGGATCTACAGTGTGTCTTGTCTGTTTCTTTTATGTTCAGAGATATTACTTCAAAAACAGAAGGTGGGATTCATTGCCAAAGCATGCGATGTAATTACTACATGCTTCATATCTTACTTCCTCTAATTTTGCCTATTAATCTTCTCTACAGGTATGAGAAACAGTTGTGCAGTTGAATAGATATTGGGTCTTTCTAGTAATTTATAAGGTAATAACCACATAAAATTTTCCCCTGCTTCAATTGCTAAAATACCCTTGTTTATGCTCATTTGATTCTTCCTTATTAGATAGCCTGCTGCCCATTTTGATTATTTCCTTGTGGCTCACTTCAATCTGTTTTCTTCCTTTTCTTGGTTGCTAGCCAATCCTTGAATCAGCAATTGGGCTATTTATAATTGTTAAGACTCAAAGGTGAATGTTTTATATAGGGGAGGCTCTATCTTGTCTTGTCACAAAGGCCACCATACCAACAGGCACCAGGACTACATACATTTACCCACTTGAGTTCTCATGTTCTAAATGTAAACTGGTAAACCATTATCGTGCTCCAAGAGCTTTGAACATCGCCACATTTCTACTTGTACAATGTTGTGTTTTATATCTGTTCACTATAGACAACAGCACTTGTTTAACATTTAAAGGAGTAGGAGACTTTTCTTTTTCTTTTTGAATGGGCTTCAGCTTGAAAAACAAACATAAAATCCTCATCATGAAATTCTCATTAATCCAAACAAATGAATATGAGAAGTATACATACTTAGATTGTTGTGAAAGTTTGAAGACAAAAATATTTGAACACATATTTTAAACCTACTTGAAAGTGGAATCAATGTGACATCAATTGATTAATTTCAATAACCAGAGGAGCCCTATATAAGTTCACCATGCTATGCTAGGAAATTTGAAGGACAGTCGTCTGGACATGGATTAGAAGATGCTCATGTTTGTTCCCATTCCCAAAAAAGATGGTGCAACAGAATATGGAAACCATCAAACAATATCTTTAATGTCACATTGCATGCAAAATACTGTTGAAGATCATTCAGAAAGCAGCTAGAACACTATATATATAGGGAAATTTCAGAAGTTCAAGGAGGACTTAGAGGCAACTGTGGCACTCAGGATATCATTGCTGATGTCAGATGAATCCTGTCTAAAAGTAAAGAATACTAGAAGAATGTCTATCTATGCTTTATTGACTATGGAAAGAAATCTGATCATGTGGATCTTAACAAGTTATGGTTAACTTTGAAAAGAATGGGAACCCCAGAGCATTTAACTGTGCTCATGTGAACTCTATGACTGGACCAGGAGGCTGTTGTGAGAATGGAACAAGGGAACACTGTTGTTGTTGTCGTCGTCATTGTCATTGCTATGTACCATCAACCCAATATACATTAGTTCTGAACCCTGCCTTATCCTGAGCCAGTCTCATTATCTTTGACAGACCTAATCCCATTGCTCCAGTCACTGAGTCAATCCATCTCATCCTGGGGCTTCCCTTTCTGTGCTGTCCTTCTGCCCTTCCAAGCATGTTGTCCCTCTCCAAGCACTGGTCCTTCCTGGCCATGTGCCCAAAATATGTGAGATGGAGCTTGAAAATCCTTGCCGCCAGAGAGCATCCTGGTTTCACTCTCTCCAAGACCGACCTGTTTGTTCTCCTGATAGTTCAACACTCTTCTCTAAGACCACAGCCTAAAAGTATCGATTCTTCATCTATCATCCTTAGTCTAATGAATAGTAAGTAATTGGGAAGACCATGGCCTGTATCAGGCACACCTTAATCTTCAGACTAATATCATTGTTTTTCTGTATTCTAAAGAGGTCCCTGACAGCAGATTTTCCCAATGTAATTTATCTTTTGATTTCCTGACTGCTATTGCCAAGAGTATTGATTGTGAGGAACCAAGCCAGCTAAATTTTTCAACAACCTCAATACCTCTTCTTTCCATCATAAAGCTGCCAATTGGTCCAGTCATTAGAATCTTTCTTTTCTTCATGCTGCGCTTCAGTCCATATTGAAGACTATAGTCGTCACCTCCTGGAGCAAGTCTCATGTCATCTTCAGTTTCAGCAAGCAAGGTTGTATCATTTACATAATACAGGTTGTTGATGAATCATCCTCCAATCCTGATGTCACATTCCTCCTTATAAAGTCCAGTCTTCCAAATCATCTATTTTGCATATATATTGAAATGATATGGAGTTAGGATGCATCTCTGGTGCACATCTTTACTGATCTTGAACCATGCAGTGTTTCCCTGCTCTGTTCTGACTACTGCTTCCTAGTCCAAGTTTAGATTTCACCTGAGCACAATTAAGTGTTCTGGGATCCCATTCTTCTCAAGGTTAGCTATAATTTACTGTTGTCCACACAGTCAAATGCCTTTTCATACTCCATGAAACAGAGATAAACATTTCTTTGATGCTATCTGCTTTCAGCCAAGATTCATTCAACACTATGATGTCCCAGCCTACACACCTGGCAATTCTCTGCTATGTGTGTCAGGGTTGTATTCTCTCTTCATACCTAATCAGTCTGTATGCTGAGCAAATTATTTGAGAAGCTGTACTCTATGAAGAGTAGGGTGGCAACAGAATTAGAAGAAGACTCATTAATAACCTGCTTTATGCAGATAACACAACCCTGTTGCTGAAAGTGAGGAGGACTTGAAGCACTTGTAGAGGATCAAAGAATGGATTGCATCTCAATATCAAGAAGACAAACATTCTTAGCACGGGATCTATAAGAAACATCATGAAAGATAGAGAAAAGATTGAGACTGTTAAAAACTTTATCTTACTTAAAACCACACTTAACACTCTTGTTACCAGCAATCAGAAAATGAAGAGGTGTATTGCACTGGCAAGGTCTGCAGTTAGAAACCTCCAATTATTGAGGAGTAATTATGTCACTTTGAAGAATAAGATGCATCTGATTCAAGTCATGATCTTTCTGATCACTTGTTATACTTCTGAGACCTGGACAATGAATGAGGATGACGGAAGAATTGATGCCTTTGAACTGTTGTGTTGGAGAAGAGTGCTAAACATCTCCTGGACTGCCCAAAGACCATATATGTCTGAAAAAGGCTGCAGCTAGAGTGCTCTTTGGAGGCAAAAATGATGGGGCTTCATCTTACATGGTTTTGGCATGTTGTTAGGAGGGGCTATTTCTTGGAGAGAGACATGATAGTAGGAAAGGTGAAGGGTTGGTGAAGGAGAAGAAGACTCTCCATCAGGTAGATTGCCACAGTGACTGCTGTAACAGGCTCTAGTGTACAAGGAGCATGAGGATGGCACAAGACAGGACAGGGTTCAGATCTGTTGTTCATAAGGTCACTCTGGGTCATACTCAATTTGATGGCACCTAACAACAATGGTGTCCCTCTGGAGACCAAGGTGCATTTGATACAGGCCATGTCTTCACAATCACTTTTTATGCATCAGAGAGTTAGACAATGACCAAGGAGGATAGGAGAATTGATGC
>NW_006399897.1:1548660-1551043 GCF_000299155.1 Elephantulus edwardii | reverse complement strand
AACAACAACAACAACAAAAACAACAGTATTTGAAAATTCATGACTGTATCATTAAAATCTTAGAACAGCATTTTTCTAAGTTTTATCTACAACATAAATACTTCATGACATGCATTTTCTACTTGAATAGAGTGTTTTAGAGGCACTGTTGTTAAAAGTCTGTTAAGAGGAAATCTGCCAGTTCAGTCTCAGCTACACCGCAGGAGAATGATGAGACAATGTACTTGCTTAGAAATTTACAGTTTTCATCAAAGACATGATGGTATGTTCAAGATAGTTAGCTGTTCAGGAGAAGCACATCAAAACAATAAGAAAATCTCATCTCAGCCTAGAAAAAAATACAAAGATTTAATAAGGCATTCTACATCAAATATTGAAGAGGGTGGAGAAAGTAGAACTCTCATATACCGCTGGTGGGGATGTAAATAGGAGAAACTCTTATGGAAAGCAATATGCCTTCTTTTTTTAGAATATTGACAAGAGAAATATCTTGATCCAACAAATCTGGATTTTTTTTTTGTATGTGCCATCGCTTATACATATATACACATAGCAACCCTACGTACAAAAGCTCTGAAGTCTTCCCTGTCCTGAGCTAGGCTCACTGACTCCAATATACCTACTTCCATTGTTCTAGTTACTGTGTCACTCTATCTAGTCTGGAGTCTTCTGCTCCTGTGCTGTCCCTCCACCCTTCTAGACATGATGTCCTTCTCCAAGAATCAGTCCCTCCTGGACAAATGCCCAATGTAGATGAGACAGAATTTCAAAATCCTAGCCTTCAAGGTGAAACTTCATTTCTCCCTCTACAAAACAGAACTGTTTGTTCTCTTGGTAGCATATGGTATGTTCAATACTCCTCTCCAACACTACAACTCAAAGTCAGTAATTCTTCTGTCATCCTTAGTCATTGTTCAGCTCTCTGATACATATAATGTAGTTGTGAAGACTATGACCTGTACTAGGCATACCTTAGTCTTTAGATTGATACCGTTGCTTGTCAGTATTCTGGAAAGGTCCCTGACAACAAAATTTACCTAATGCAATTCGTCTTTTGATTTCCTGACTGTTGATGCCAAGTGTTGATTGTGGAGCTGAGCAGGCTGTAACTGTTAACAACCTCAAATTCTTCTCCATCCATCTTGGTGCTGTCAATTAGCCCAGCTGTGAGAATCTTTGTTTTGTTGATATTGAGCTTCAATCCATTTTAAAGACTGCAGTCCCTGACCTTCTGAAGTAAGCACATCCAATTCTCCTCAATTTCAGCAAATAAGATTGTCTTACCTGCATAACGCAGGTTGTTGATGAGTCTTTATCCAATCCTGATGCCACATGCCTTCTCATACAGTCCAGGCTCCCAAATGATCTGTTCTCCGTATAGATTGAAGAGGTATGGAGACAGAACACATCCCTGAAGTACTCCCTGATTTTGAACCATGCAGTGTTTCCTTGCTCTGTTTTGAGGACTGCTTTCTTGTCCAAGTATAGGATTCACATAAGTACAATCAAGTATTCTGAGATTACAATTCTCCTTAAGGTTAAACAATTTGTTGTGACCCACACAGTCTAATTCCTTTCCATAGTCATTAAAACACTGATAGATATTCCTCTGGTACTCTTTGCTTTCTGCCAAGATCCATCTGATGTTGGCAGTAATGTCTCTAGTGCCACAGACTCTTTTAAAGCAGTGTGTCAATGTACTGTTCTCGTCATTTCAGGAGAATTTTCAGCAGGATTTTGCTTGCATGTGATATGAGTGATACTGCATGATAATTTCCACACACTGTTGGATCACATTTTTTTGGAATGAGAATAAATATGGATCTCTTTCTGTGAATTGGCCAGTTAGTTTTCCTCCAGATTTCTTGGTCCAATCTGGTGAGCATGTCCAGGGCAGCATCTGTTTGTTGAAATATGTCAAACGGTATTGCATAAATTCCTGGGGCTTTATTTTTTGCTATATTTTTCAGAGTATCCTGAACTTCCTCCTTTACCACCATTATCTATTGATTATATATTATTTCTTGACATTTTTCTGTGCCAGCCAATTCTTTTTTGTCCAATGACTCTGTATACTCTTTCTATCATCTTTTCATATGTGCAAGGTCATTCAATATTCTACACATAACATCCTTACTATCCCAAAGAAATTACAAAATAATTTGCACAGCAATTGACACTCTTATATAAATTTTATTACAGCACTATATATAATAGCAAAGCATTGGAAACAACCAAGTGCTCATTAATGAACTCACAGCTAAATCTACTGTAACACATTCACATAATGGAATATCATACATCACTGAAAAATGAACAAGAATTTGTGAAACACTGAAAAACTTGACAGTAATAGAAAATATATAGAGAAAAAAATATAATA
>NW_006399897.1:1546973-1547959 GCF_000299155.1 Elephantulus edwardii | reverse complement strand
TAAAACTCACACAAATGTTGAGGACTTTCCTTCATAGGGTTGATATGAGTCGCCTATGACTCGATGGCAATCAACTATCATAACAACAACAATCTGGCCTATAACAATAACAACAGCATGGCCCTTTGAAGAAAAAAAAGATCCCACTCCTGTTTTATATTTATTTGCTAAAGAGATGAATGAATACATGGTCAGATATGCCTACCAGAGGCCAACCTTTCAAAATTGTTAATTTTTACACTTATTCAGAGAAATTATCTGGATTCAGGCAGTGGTTGGTTCAAATCACATTTTCTCACCATAATAGCCTTTGAGGAAGCTATTTAAATGGATTGTTGTGTTGTTACTCTGTATTAATCAGTTTTACTCATGGCACATATCCCCATGTGTGTCAGAAAAGAACTGCTTCATGCAGTTTTTAAGGACTGGCTTTTCCAAAGTAGATTGCCAAGTTATTTTTCTGGATGCCTTTATGTAGGCACAAACTTCAGGCTGTTGTTCAGCAGTCAAGGGTGTCAGCCTTTTTAAATTATCTAAGAATTTTACTAAATCATTAATCTCTAACATAACTTTATTCTTCAGCATAAGTTTTGTGCTAGTCATTTCTACTTTCTTTCATATTTTACTTCCCTTTAAGAGTCTCACTTTCTCTTTATTACTGGAATAATTATTTTCTTTTCTTTTGATAGCCAGCACAAGATTTATCTCTTCCATGGATATCTTACCTTCTTAATTTCATGGTGGTTACTTTGTCACAAAGTAAATTTTACCTGTCTTGGAGAGGGTGAAACCAAGTCTTTCCTTGGAAGGTTAGGATTTTGAAGCTCTGCCTCACTTTGGGCATGTGGACAGGCGAGATCATCCTTGAAGAAGGGCATCATGCTAGGAAGGGTGGATGGACAGCACAGGACAGGAAGACGTCAGATTGATACAGTAACTGGGGCTATGGGGGTTGTTGTGAAGAAATTAGTGAGACTTGCTGAGAA
>NW_006399897.1:1544949-1546473 GCF_000299155.1 Elephantulus edwardii | reverse complement strand
CAATAATGCCTTTTTTAAAAGAAAATTAGGATAATCCACATAAAAACTAAATAATATTTCTAATTGGCTATTCTCACTTCACAAATATCGCAAACATTGTCTTATTCTTGCTTAATATTCACAGATAAAAAACAAACTCTGGCAAGCATTCATGGAGGTAGCACGTTGAATCATATTCAGTCTCTAGTTAATTTTCATCTTCATGAGCTTCAGTATGGATACCTACAGGTTTCTTAAGGCAATTGTGAGTTTCTCGTAAACAGAATAATCATGTTTGAAAAGAAATTGTAAACCTCTGAGAATTTAATACTCTTTGACAGAGATAATATCAACCTATGGGCAACCTAACTTGCATTATTATACATTTTCCCTATATTTGTTCAATTTCAGCTATTCATAGTAGAATTAACATATCTTCTCTTTTCTTTTAAACACATCTACCCTTAAACTCATCCAAATAAATAATTTGTTTCAATCATATATTATCAATACTATAGAAACTGAAACTGGTATTCACTGCTGATTGTTGTTGTTATGTGCCATCGAATCACTTGTGACTCAACCCTCTATACAAGAGTCCTAAACCCTGTTCTATCTTTTGCCACCCTTATTGTCTCTGACACACTTACTCCCATTACCTCAGTTACTGAATCGATCCATTTCATCACACATCTTCTTCTCTTAAGCAGTCCCTCCACCCTCCCAAACCTGATATCCCTCTCCAAGCACCAGTCCCTTCGTGTAACGTGTCCAAAGTATGTCAGATGAAGCTTCAGAATCTTTGCCTCCAAGGCATCTTCTCCAGAATGAACCTATTTGTTCTATCAGTCCATGGTATATTCAGTACTCTTCTCCAGCATCACAGATCAAAGACATCAATTCTCTTTCTACCATCCCTAGTCATTTCCTAGCTTTCTGACACATAGCAAGCAATTGTAAAGACCGTGGCCTGGATCAGGCACACCTTAGTGTCCAGATTGATGTCTCTTCAGTACTCTGGAGAGGTTCCTGACAGCTGACTTTCCCAATGCAATTATCTCTTGATTTCTTGGCTGCTGCTACCAAGAGTGTTTATTGTGGTGCCAAGCAAACGAAAACTGTTAACAAATTTCAATCTTTTCACCATCCATAATGATGCTATCAATTGACCCAGTGGGGAGAATCTTTTTTGTCTTGAGGTTGAGCTTCAATCCATATTGAGGGCTACAGCCCTTGACCTTCTGCACCAAGCACTTCAGGTCCTCCTCAGTTACAGCAAGCAGTGTTGTGTTATCTGAATGATGTAGTTTATTGATAATTCTTTCTCCAATTCTGATGCCATATTCCTCCTCATACAGCCCAGCATCCTGGATTATCTGTTCTGCACATAGATTGAAAATGTATGAAGACAGAGTACATCCATGGCTGACACCCTTCTGAATTTTGAGCTATGCAGTGTTTTCTTGCTCTGTTCTGACGACAGCCTCCTGGTTCAATTATAGGTTTCACATAGCACAATCTAATGTTCTGGGATTCCCATTCTTC
>NW_006399897.1:1543150-1544425 GCF_000299155.1 Elephantulus edwardii | reverse complement strand
TTCTTGCCATAGGCCACCAGAGCTCCCTTATATGTATAGGAAGGTGCTTTTGTCTTTAACTCTGAACGCAGTAAAGTCTGTCAAAGAGCTATTGTGTTTAATGGAAAATACTAAAAAACAAAAACAAAAAATACCCCAATCTATTTCCCATGAACTGATCTTTACATATAGCAAGTCTACGTGTGTCAGACTAGATCAGTGCTGTACATATTTGCCAAAGGCTTAGAGAGTTCTGATGGCATACTATTCCCTTGGGACTAATGCTACTAACCTAAGGGTGCCTTTCTGGCAGTTCTAGTAAACCAGTGGCTCCGTGGAAGAAAAATAGGTATTACCTTCCCTTATCAATTTTAGCCTCAGAAACTCAGAGTCAAATATCGGTTAGCCCCAACTCAATGATATTGACTTTCATTTTTCAACAGTCAATAATCAAACCTTTCTTTGGAAGCAATTTTGATAGATTCTAATTCCCATACCTCGGTCTAGTTGCTGTGAGGGTAAATGGTTTGCATCACCCAGAACCAACAGAGGAAAACAGAGATAAATTAGGGAGTCTGGAAGAAAGAGTAAAAAAGAAAAAAATATGAGATTAATTATATAGTAAGAAAAATAAAAGAGAATAGAGACAGGAAGAGCAAAAGAGAAGAGAGGGAAATATATCAGTTTTGTAAAATATTTTCTAAAATCCTTAAACTCAATTTTGCCTATAAAACTGGATTTTTTTTAGTAAATTTTGCATCACTTTCAAAAGAATAGTTGTTGCTCTGATTATATGGAAAAGATTAAATGGCAACTTAAAGCGACATAATGAGTATTCAGTGTCACCATTTTATAATAAAAAAGTTGGAGGTATGAGTCTACCTAAAAGGCTTTGAAAGAATGGCCTGGTGATCTACTTCTAGAAAAGTCAACCACTGACATGCCAAAGAAAACACTTCTACTCCGACACATAATTCCATTTCACACAGCTGAAGTTACAGGATGATGACATTTTTTTTTTTTTTTTGCTGGCTTATTTTTTTTCTCTCTAAATGTACATCACCTTATCTACTTAGTAGTATTGTTGTTGTTTGCCCTATAGTCATAGCTGGCTCTCCAGTGGGTTTTCAGATGCAGTAAATTGCAATGAAGGAGACTGTCCATCCTCTCTCAGAACTGCTGATATAGATTTAATCTATGTGTCTTGGCGATTGCAGAGCAGCTTCTTAGCCACTAGGCCATCAGAGCTCCCATCAGCATGGGAAATAACAAACACACCTAAAAATGTCTCATTTA
>NW_006399897.1:1538761-1542939 GCF_000299155.1 Elephantulus edwardii | reverse complement strand
ACACACACACACACACACACACACACACACACACCTCCAGTTTTTCGTTTCTTAGTCAAAGACAAACTACTTCCAAAGACAAAGAGAAATCAAGCCAGCTTTTGCAGATATAAATGGTGATGCCTTTGGCACAATTGTCGCTGTTTAAATCACATATAATGATCTTTCAACAGAAGTTAAAATGTCATCTTTAGTTAATGATGTCGAATAAGATCATCATTTAAAACCTACCACAGTTTCGTTTCTACTGGTTTAAATTCTGACATATTTGAAGCCAATTGTGGAAGAGTGATGTATGCAATTTGATTTACCTTGACTGTCTGAACAACTCGTTTTTGCTCAGGCTTATAAATGACAATGTGAATATAATAGTTCACTTTGATAACAAGAAAATTTAAAGTTTGGTTCAACAATCTGGAAGAAGAAAATGAATCTTGACATGGGTCTAAAAATAAGAACATCTGTTTGTAGCAGGAAATAGTAATGATTTACAGTTCCTACATCAGTGTGTGATGTGTTGTTTCACTTTATGGTAATTTACATCATTTAATGTACTATATAAATAGACATAAACTGAGGTAATGCTCCCCCAAAATGCAATAAAAGGGAAAAATTTGGAATGTAAATGTTTGGTTTCCTGTGTGAAAGTTTTGGTTTTAAAATAGGGATTCATGTGGGAAGGACAGAATGATTCCAAACCAATACTGCTCTGTAGGCACCTCTAAAGTTTTGCTGGTGTCAGCATCGCCTGCACACACGCAGAGTCCAGAGGCTGGGGTGCCACATCATGTGCCATCCTCGCTACTGAGGAATTTTTATACAGAGTTTTCAAAGCAAGCCTTTGCTACAAAGTTTAAAATCCCACCTATAGAGCCCTAAATCTTTCATTTCTTTCTCTTATATCTGTAGCTAACAATGTTTGTTGTTGTTGTTATGTGCCATCGAGTCGCTTGCGACTCATAGCGACCCTACGTACAACAGCTCTAAACTCTGTTCTGTCCTGTGCCAATCGCACTGTCTCCGACACTCCCAGCCCCGATTACCCCAGTCACTGAATAAATCCACCTCATAGAGGGCCTTCCCTTCCTGCACCATCCCTCCACCCTCCCAAGCATGATGTCCTCCTCCAAGGACTGGACTCTCCTCACAACATGTCCAAAGTATGTTAGACGGAGCCTCAGAATCCTTGCCTCCAAGGAGCCACCCGGTTTAACCCTCTCCAGGTCGAATCTGTTTGTTTTCCTAGCAGTCTATGGTATTCTCAATACTCTTCGCCAGCACCACAGCTCAAAGCAATACAATTACATATTTTCAAATCCAAATTTGTAATTTTATATAAAGTTGTTCCTAATCTTAACAGAAAAAAAAATTCTAACTTGGAAACAATCTCAGAAAAAATTCTTAAAAAGTTAAGGTGAATCCATTTTATCCTAATAAGTAATATTACAAAAATGGGCTATGGTTACAAAACTCTGTGAATAGCTCACAAGTAGGAATTCATAATTAAATACTTCATATTCGTATTCCCTAGTATCTGTTGTTACTGTTGTTGTTAGGTGATGTTAAGTCACTTACAATTTACAGCAACCTTATGGGCAAGCTGAACTCTGTCTTACTCTTAGCCATCTTCATCATTTCTGACACACTTGAGCCTATTGCTGCAGTCACTGTGTCAGTCCATCTGTTTGAGGATCTTTCTATCTTTCACTAACCTATCTTTTCAAGAATAATGTCCTTCTCTAAGGAATAACCTCTCCTAGTAACATGCCTATGTCTTAATGATGGTATCATGAAAATAGTACAATAGATGACTAACAAAAACCTATTATTTCAAAATATAGAAGTCCAAATACAAGGTCCAGCTCTTAGAAGAAGCTTCTCTTTGTTTTTTCCCTCAGGTCTTCATCTTCTTTCAGTATTTGGTTGCTCAGCATTCCCTGGAGAGCCTCGTGAATCTTAGCGTAATTCTCCTAGGTCTATGTGGTTGTCAGGCTGGAAATTCCAATCCCCCAATATGCACTCCTCTCCAAAAAATCTGTTAATCAAAAAAATTAACAATGATTATATAACACTAATGGAAGATGTACCTTAAGTCAAAATAGATACTATCAGAAAAAAGTATATTTTTGACTATCCAAAGACATTCAACTATGTGTTGTTATTGTTAGGTACCATTGATTTGAGTATGACTCAGTATAATCTACATAGTCAAAGTCAAAGTCATAACTTTAACTATGTGTATCATAATATATTATGGATAACATTTAGAAGAATGACTGTTTCAGAACATTTAATTTGCTCATATGAGATGTCTATATAGCTCAAGAGGCAATCATTTGAACAGAACAAGAGTTAAGATCAGTAAAATTATAGGTAATGTTTGTGTTCTTTTACTATACCTCTTCAATTTGTATGTGAAACAAATGATTCAAGAAGGTGGACTTTATTAAGAAGAATATGGTATCAGAACTTGAGGAAAAACATCAGCAAGCTGTATTATGAAGATTACACAAACTTTTGTGCACAAAGTGAAAAAGACATAGTCATTACTGAAAATCAAAAAGACTAGTCTTCAATCCTCACCTCTAGATTAATAGGCAAGATCATTACAGAAAAAGAGAGAAGTCAAATATTTCATTTTATTTGGATTCATAATCACCATGCATGGAAACAGTAGTCAAGAAATGAAGTTACACTTTGTAATTGACCAAATATGGTGCCATTTTTTAAAATTATGTGCCATCGAGTTGCCTGCTCCTCATAGAGACCCTATGCACAAAAGCTCTGGACTCTGCCAGGTCCTTAGCCAGTCTCACTGACCCAGACTCACCATGGCATTCTTTAAAGTGCTAATGGATGTTTCTTGTTGTTGTGTGTTGTAGGGTTTGAACTGACCCTTAGCTGACCCTCCAGAGGGTTTTCAGAGTCTGTTAATTACGTGGTAGAAGGTTGTCCATTCTTCTCCTGAGGAGAAGCTGGTGGATGGATTTGAAATATGTGCCTTTGTGGTTTCAATGCAGCTTCTTACTACTAAGCCACCAGAGTTCTCACTTATTTTTTTAGAATAAATAGAACATTTATTTTAAAGATTAAAGACAACCATTTAAAGACTAAGATGCTCCTGGCTCAAACAATGATATTTTCAATAGACCTGTGAGAGTTGGACTGTGAAATTAAGAGTTTATCTTTCAATCTGACTTTCCTAGCTATTTTTTTACTTGACCATATGGGTGGGCAAGAATACACAAACAGGGTGTGTTAGTCCCCAAAGGGATAGACTATCTCACCAGTCCTTAAGGGGATTGTCTAGTCTCCTCATTAAATTGAGTGATCCATCAGCAAAAGGAAATCTTTCCACCAGCAAAGAAGGAAGAGTATGTAGCACATCCTTCAGACTCATAAATTCTTGTTCGAGTTACACCTACAGCAATAGCAGCTGTAGCCAAACTAGGGAAGCAGCATGAGATAGAGTTATTTAGGACTGCAACCATCATGAACAGAACCAAAACTAACCTAAGTACCTTTGCCCAAATTTGTTGGACAACTGGAGGTTATTGGCAGGATTGACAACTTTGTAATATCGGCATTAAGCCACAAGGCTCAAAGCTGAGTAGTCTGTGAGTACATTTTGGAAATTATTCTTACTGAATTATTCTTTTAACATGATTAAAACCTTTTAACTGCTCCATTATGTTTCTGTGTGGTCTGCGAACTATCACGTTGGATTTTGGACCCAGTAAAGCAATAATGTTGGTGTTGAAATGAGTAGAAAGAGTGTAAGAGACATGGCTGACCTCATGGGAAATGGTTTTATGTTGTTGATGCTGTGAACAGGGACAGTTCCCTTTTGTTTAGTTGATAAAGGTCAGATACGGCCACATGGCCCATGCTCTTCTTACATGGACCATGAATAAGAAAAAACAAAGAGAAATTATTATTTTGATTGTCTGACTGGTGAGAGTATTAAATAAAACATGGAATGCAATAAAAACTCCAAACAAAACCAAAACCAAACAAATCTGTCTTGAAAGTGCTGTCATGGTTCTATTGAAAGTCAAGGATAACAAGACTTTGTTTCACTAATGAGCGAAGACCAGATGAGTTGTGGGAGGATATCAAGGGTATCATCCAGGAAGAGTGCAAACGGTCATTGCAAAGACAGAAGAGGAAGCAAAGAC
>NW_006399897.1:1534972-1537016 GCF_000299155.1 Elephantulus edwardii | reverse complement strand
GACGGATAGCACAGGATGGGAAGGCCCTCTATGAGGTGGATTGATTCAGTGACTGGGATAATCGGGATGGGAGTGTCAGAGACAGTGTGATTGGCATAGGACAGAGCAGAGTTAAGGGCTGTTGGACGTAGGGTCGCTATGAGTCGAAAGCGACCTGACGGCACATAACAACAACAACAGGCATGTTTTCATAAGGGGTTAGTTTTTGAATAGAGATATCATACCTGGAAAATTCAGTGAAGGAGGAGAAGATCATCAATGAGATGAAATGGTACTGTTACTACATTAGTGGGCTTAAGATGAATGGATATTCTGAGGATGTTGCAAAATCAGGTAAAATTATAGTTGCTAGGTCCGTCTGATACAGGTATAGTCTTTGCAATCACTTGTTATGTGTCAGAGAGTTGGACAATGACTAGGAAGGATAGAAGGAGAATTGATGCCTTTGAGCTGTCGTGCTGAAAAGAGTATTGCATGTAGCGTGGACTGCTAAGAAAACAAACAGGTTCATCCTTGAGAGGGTTACACCAAGCTGCTCCTTGGAGGCATGGATTCTGAGGCTTTGTCTGACATACTTTGTACATGTTTTAAGAAGAGACCAGTCCTTGGAGAGGGATATCATGCTTGAGAGGGTGTAGGGACAGGGCAGGGGAGGAAGACCTTCTATGAGGTGAATTGATTCAGTGACTGGGGTTATTGTAGTAGGTCTGTCAGAAACAGTGAGATTGGCGCAGGATAGGGCAGGGTTTAGGGATGTTGTACATAGGGTTGCTTTACGTTGCAAGCAACTCGATGGTACATAATAACAACAACATGAGTCAAGATAGATTTGATGGAATCTATCAACAAAAGTCTACTATTACTGATAATAAAATTAAAATTAATAGAGCTCTGAGTACGACACTAACTATCAACAAAGCAATGTGCTCTAAAATAATAGGGAGGACTCCATCTGACAAAACAGAAACTTACTAGGGTTTTAGCTTGCTGTCATTACTCTTAGCATAAGTGGATTCATCTTGAGTCTATTATAATCAGATTCATTGTCTTAATTATCAGATAAAAAGTAAAAGAAAAACCAGTATAATCCAGAAACTTTTTTTTCTACTTTTGACCCATGGTTTATTTAGTATTCCTTTTGAATATTTGTACATTCTTTTACCTACTTTAAATATGTCTCACTGTATTTGTCAAAATGTATTTTTACCCTTCTTCAAGAGATTCTTTGTTACGTTGTTGCTATTAAGTACCATTGAGTTAGAGCTGACCCATAGCTGATTCTCCAGTGAATTTTTAGAGTCAGTAAATTACACAGAAGGAGACTCTCATCTTTCTCCTGTGGAACAACTGATGGATTTGAATCACATATCTTTGTGCTGGCAGTAACTCTTTAATGCTAAAACCCATTGCTGCTCTCATAATATCTTTAAAATTCATACTCACATAATTTAGAATATTTCTTAAGATTTCTTAGTTTAAAATTTATAAGAACAAGACAATATAAATTTGCCTTATTAAAATACTGCAATGCTGTTTTCTAATATGTGTAGAAAAAGACACTAGAATATCTGTAACATGGCCTCTGTTAATGACTTTTTCTGCTATTGAAGTCCCTCAGTAGTATAATATGTACAATGTTCACAGTCTTTGGTCCCAAATCAAGGCTTTCTCTATTTCCCCCTTTTTTATAACAGATAATTAAGACAGTTAACCTAACTTCACTAATACCAATACACATAATGCTAATAGTCAAGTCAGCCAGTTGCTCTTTCTTATAAATTCCAGGAGTCAAAATCTCTGTTAACCCATCTCATTTGCCACCTTAGCTATTGTGCATATACAGGCTACAAATGCCTCAAACTACTATGTAAATAAGTAACTTAGTACTAACCACTTCCTGTTACAGTTCTATCCTTTTCATTATATCAAATTGTGCTATAATGTCAATTGCTTCTATTTGTTCTTCAGACCTTTTGCCAGAATTCCAGACTGTTGTTGTTGTTATGTGCTGTTGAGTCGTTTGCAACTCATAGCGACCCTATGC
>NW_006399897.1:1517225-1534587 GCF_000299155.1 Elephantulus edwardii | reverse complement strand
CACACCTTAGTCTCCAGAGAGACACCATTGCTCTTGAGTACTTTAGAGAGGTCCCTAACAGCAGACTTTCCCATTGCGATACGCTTTTTGATTTCCTGACTGCTGGTGCCTAGAGTCTTGACTAGACTGCCATAAATTTGCAAGAAAAAGTTCATGAGTCTATTGGTAAACTTAGTCTTATACAAAGTCTAAGAAAACTTAACTCACCTGAATTAAAGGAAGTATATCTAAGATTATATACAGCTGTCAGGTTCTTTCTTGAAAGCAAGAAAGCAGTGATATGAAAAGTGTTTTGGACACACAGGGATGTCTATATCTGACCCTTGCTAAGTACAAATGGAACTGTCCCCATGAAAAACTACAACAATAAAACGCCAATTGCCATTAGTTCAGACATCACCCCCCTTCCCCCATACTTCTGCATCTATTTCTAATTTCAACACCAAACTTACTGTACTACTGGATCTGAGCTCACATAACACAGAACCATACTCACAATTATGAGATTCATTAGAGAAATTAACAGGTAACAGTTCAAGCTGAGAACAGGATACAATTTCTCAGTCAGGAAATCTTCTGAAGTACGCTCACAATTCCCTCATTCTTCAACCTCATAGCTTTATTTCAGTGTTACAAAGCTAACTTAGTCCTGCCAATATGGCATTTCCACTGACTCTGAGGTTCTCCAGGAAGCTCGGGCTAAGGTTTGTTTGTTTGGTTGGTTTTTTTCCTCTTGTCCCTTGGGGTGCCTTATGGTTTTGTAGAGTAGCAGTCCCAGATAAGTTACGTCTCCCTTCAAATCTCTAGTTTTTGCTGCAACTGATGCTTGTTTTCTATAGACTGAGGTGGTGCAAGAATGTCTGGCCTCAAAGAACATGGTCTGCATTCTCTGCTTCTTTTTTGATGATTGTTAAATTCTCAAAAATTTTAAGTGACTCTCAATTTAGTTGTGAGATTAGCCAATCCCCTTGTGAACAGACCCACACATTCAATTTGTGTGTCCCTTCTTATCCCCATGGAAAAGGACAAGCCAATCAATATATAGGAAAGCTTTTTAAGAAATAAAACCTTGGCACCCCAAGGGACAAGAGGAAAAAAACCAACCAAACAAACAAACAAACCCAAACCCCTAGAGATAGAGTGATCAAGAGTCATTTTGTCCTGTTTTTCTGGAATTTAGCTGCCTTTATGAAAGAATGGAGAAGCAAAGGTCCAGAGAGGAAATACAAGGCTTAATTTTTTAAAATGCAGAATGATTAGTATATCATAACTGAGGATTCTCTAAAAGAAGTTAAAAAAAGGCTTAAGACACAGATTGCATTCTCTGATGGTATAAGAGTTCATCAACTTACACATTAGTAGTGAGATCATTCTATAAGTTACAACCTTGAAAATCCTCTGGAACTCAGTTCTATTATTAAACACATATGGTTTATATAAGATAATCTTTAAGATATATTTTGTTCTTTTTATTATTCTCACCTAGATAACATGATCTAAGCAAACTTCTTGAATTCCTTTGTTTTGAAAGTTAGCTATGAGTCAATTCTGACTCAACGTCAATAAATTAGGGGTTTTTATTGTGTGTTGTTTTTTCTGGTTTTCAAAAGACATTAAAAAACAATAACAAAGATGTTTAAATTCTGCACAGCAAATAAAGATAATAAATAAGGAAGAGTATAATCACAAATGCAGCCCTGGAGTTGTTCACCAGTCAATCTATGCCAGAAAATGTGGAAGATAGCTACTGACCCAATTAACCAGAAGAAATCAATAATTATTCTCATTCCCAAGAAAGGTGATACAACAGAATGTGGAAATCATCAAGCAATATCATTAATATAACATGCAAGCACATTTCTGCTGCGGATCATTAAAAAATAGCCAGAAGAATGCATAGAAAGAGAACTGACCAAAATTTAGAAGAGGCTATGGTACCAGGAATATCAATGCTGTTGTCAGATGGATCCTGCCTAAAAGTAAAGACTACCAGAAGAATTCCTATTTATACTTTATTGACTATTCAAAGGCATTTGACTGTATGAATAGTAACAAACTACGGCTAACATTGAGAAGACTGAGAATTCCAGAACACTTTATTGTGCTTATGCAAAACGTACACCTGGACCAAGAGACTACAAAGGAATACCTCATGGTTTAAAATTAGGAAAGATATGTGTCAGGGTTTTAGCCTTTCTTCATACCTATTTGATTTATATGTTGAGCAAATTATTTGGGAAGCTGGACTCTAGGAAGATGCATATGACATTAGGTCTGGAGGAGGATTCGTCCATAACCTTCATCATACTAGCCTTGCTTGCTGAAAGTGAGGCATTTTTGAAGTACTTCCTATGGAACTATAAACACTAGCTTTTGATATGAATTGTATCAACATAAAAAAACAAAATAACAAACAAAGATCCTCATCAGTGGACTAATGGGCAATGTCACGACAGATAGAGGAAGGAATGAAACTGTCAATGACTTCATCTTTTTTGAATCCAAAGTAAATTCACTTAGTACTCTCAGTCAGAGACAGTGAAATTGGTTCAGGATAGAGCAGAATTCAGAATATGGTGGCTAGGGTCACTATGAGTCAAAATTGACTCAGTGGCACATAAAAACAACAAGAACTAATAGTTGGGAGATCAGAAGATGTATTGCACTGAGAAAGTCTGTAGGGACATCTCTTAATTGTTGAATAGTAATGATATCATGTTGAGGACTAATGTACACTTGATTCAGACCATGATCTTTTAAGTCACATACTATGCATCTGATAGCTAGAGAATGACTAACGATAACAGAAAAATAATTGATGCCTTTGAATGGTGGTGTTGGAGATAAGTGCTGAAGATCCTATGACTTCCAAGAGAACACACAGATATATCTTACTGAAAGTGTAGCCAGAGTGATCCTTGGAGGCCAGGATGATGTGAGCTTCATTTCACATCAGAGTTATGAGATTTATTATGGAAGTTAACAGGTTATAATTCAAGTTAGCAATAGAACACAATTCCTCAGTCTAGACAGCTACTCAAATGTGGTTGCAGGCCCTTTTACCTTCCACATTACAGTTTAGGTTATTGTTACAAAGTTCCTTATGTCCTTCAATCTTCCAGAAAGTTTAGGTGAAGGGATCTGGCTTGGGGCAGCATTCATAAGTAATGTACTTTGGGCATGTTGCTGGGACAGATTATTACTTGGAAAGGGATATTAGTGTTGGAAAGGAGGAGGGTCAGCAAAAGAGAGTAAAGCTTTCACCCAGATGGGTTGACAAGGTTATTGTGGCAATGGACTTGAATGTGTCACAGATTGTGAAGATGGTCCCGGATAACAGCATTCAGATTGGTTGTTCATATGGTCACTATGAGATGTACTTGAGTTGACAACACCTAACAACAATAACAATATCAACATTACATATTAGACCCTTGTGATAGAGAGACTATTGTAATCCATATAATGTTCATGGATTGATTCTGGGAAATAAATTGCCAGGTATTAATTCTTATTGTAACTTACTCTCAAAGCTCCACCGAGACTTTGTTAAGTCATAGTGATATACAAAGATGTACTCACACACAAGTAGTAGCTGCACATAAAATATGTTGTCTGAGACTAAAACATGATTCTCTTATTTGGAATGCAAATTCTATTTCTGAGTCCTCATTACTTAATACAGTGACGTAGTGTTGCTTTATAGTAAATCTTAAACTTAGTATTATAACTTTTCACATCTTATTTGTCTTCTTTTAAATTGTCTTTGGTATGTTTAGTACTTTATATTTTATATAAACATGTAAGTCAGCTTGCTAAGTTCCACAAATGTATTTTCTAATAAATTAAAAGGCTTTACAATAATCTGGAGATAAATTTTGAATAACAATACTATAAAAAGAGTGTTGGCAACAAGAGAAAGGCCAAGTCTGACTGCTACTAACTCCATAAAGGGGAACTGCCCCCATCAAAAATATTCACAATACAAAACTAATTTTTATAAAGTTAGATATTGTCTCCTATGCACGTTCAACTACTTATACCAATTCCAGAACAATCCCACTGCCCTATTGGGTTAAAATTCCATAGAAATGACTACAAAGACTTTATGTAATCACACTTATTGTTATGACATTTATTAAGGAATTTAAGGCCATAATTCAGATTAGCAACAAAATGCCATCTCTCAGTTCAGGCAGCTTCTGAAATGTGGTTGCAGGTTCTTTGACATTCGGTATTGCAGTTTAGACCAATGTGAAAAATTCCCTTTAGTCTTGCCAGTTACAATCTCTTCCTTCAGTTCTCTAGGAAGCTTGGGTGAAAGTCACTGGCTCTATATGGTAGCAGACTCAAGTAAACTCTGCCTCAGATTGGTCTCTGGTTCTCTGTTAAGGCTGCCATTATTCTTGAGTGAATATCAGTCTGTCTGGCTTAGGAATGTCTGGTCCCTCACATGTATGCTGCTTCCTCTATTTTATCGTTGTTGAAATTCCCAAATTTTGCTGTTAAATATGCTCAATTTAATAACAAGACTAGTCAATCTTTTGAGGATAGACTAAAACACTCTATTTGCATGGCCTTGCCCATCCTTGCGGCTGAGTCAAAGATGATGTCAGGGAATGTAATAATGAGCAATAAACTCCTCACATTACAGACATCATGAAATAATGTGACTGCAACAATGGGCCTAAGTCTATCAAAGATCGTGAAGATGATGCAAGATAGGGAAAAGTTCACATCTGTTATTCATAATGTTTCTTCCATGGATTGTGGTTTACTTGATGACATCTAACAATAGCAACAGCATATAAGACAAAATCTTTTATAAACATGTGTTTTCTCACCTTTTTTGTTTAATCTTCTGCAGCAAGTGCTTCAAGGAATGCCTCACTTTCAGTAAGTAAGGTTGTGCTATCTGCATAATGAAGGCTATTGATAAGTCCTTTTCTCATCTTGATTCCACACCCAGATTTTCAAATAATTTCCTTAGCATACGTACTAAATAGTTATGGAGAAAGGCTATGGCCCTGACTTAAACATTTCCTAATTTTAAACCGTAAAGTATTCCCTTGGTTAACACATTAGCCTCTTAATTTAGGTATAGGTTTCACAAGATCACAATTAAGTGCTCTGGGATTTTCATTCTTCTAAATGTTAATGATAATTTGTTATGACCGACATAGTCAAATGATAGAGCTCACATTGGCTGTCTATAAAAAAGAAGATAAATAGCTGCAAGCATTCTTTAATGGTTGAAACATGTAATGTACAGAATATGAATATTGGAAAACCAGAAATTGTGAAGAAATAAATGAACATCAACCTCTTAGGCATTAGTAAGATAAGATAGAGTGGCTTTAGCAACTTTGGACCAGACAATCACATGATACATTATGCCAGGAAAGAAAAACAAATCAAGAATGCTGTTGGACAGCAAAGTTTAACAAAACAGAAAATAATAAATGTTTGAGAGGATATGCAAGATATCTTATACATTGTTGGTGGGATTGTAAATTGGTACAACCATTCCTAAAGACTGTTTGGCGCTTCCTCAAAAAGCTGAACATAGAAATTCCGTATGACCCAGCTATTCCACTGCTTGGAATATATCCTGAGAAAATGAACACTGAGTCACAGAGACTTGTACACCAATGTTCATAGCAGGGTTATTCACCATGGAAACAGCCCAGATGTCCAGCCACAATTGAGTGGATTGAGAAATTATAGTACATTCATGCAATGGACTACTAGACAGCATGCAGGAGCAATGATTTTGTAAATTATTACCCTACTTGGGAGGGACTGGACAGCTTTATGCTGAGTGAACTATCTCAGCCCACAAGGAAAATACTGTATAAAACCATTATTGTAGAATGAGTACGAGAGTCCAATGGGGGAGAGAGGGTAGAAGCAGAGGGATGAGGTTGTGGAGAGGGAGAAGGGTTATTTATGGGCTTGTACAATTTGATGAGTGGGGGGGTGAGGGTAATCGGAAGAATCTGGTGTGAAAAATAACATATTTGAATTTTGTAAGTAAACTTGAATGTTGTTGTTATTAAGAGCTGTTGAGTCATAGACAACTCATAGCGACCCTGTGAATGAAAAACCTGAACACTTATATAACTTTCATTGTTTCTCTGCATTCACAGAGTTTCCAGAGGCAAGCTATTTCAAAAATGGATGCTACTCCTGCTTCCAAGCTTGTTTTCATGAGGGAGCTCCACCAAACTTGGTCTACCATTAATAAAACAATTATCACATATTAGTTAACATATTAGTGTCACAGTGTTTAGTATCACAGCAACCATGAGTTATCTCTGTACAGCAAATGGACAGAACAGTGTTAAACAACTATAGTAATAATAGTAATACCCAAATAATAAAACATATTCAGTACAAAAAATGGTTTGCATTCATAGTTAAAAAGACAATTGCACGTACTAGCCTAAACTACAATGTTATGATGGAAAGGATGTTATTCACATGCATACAAGGAAAATCTGTTAATATGGCTATTATTCAAATATATACAAACAATTAAAGCCAAACAGGAAAAATTGATGATTTTTTTGTCAAATTTTGGAGTTTAAAATTGACCAAACATCAAATCAACATATGTAAATAATAGTTGGCAATTGGAATAAAAAGCTGAAAACAATGAAGATGAGATAATAGTTGGAAAGTACTTTCTGGATGATAGAAATGAAACTGTGGAAAGAATGAACAAATTGTTTATGTTCAATTCTGGTGTCTTTGTGTGAAAGAATTGCACATCCAACCAAAAGGTATTTGTTTGAGTCTACCACCTGCTTTGCAAGACATAGATATCCTTCTGTATGATTTACTGCCTCTCAAAGCCCACTGTAGGTTCGGCAATGAGTCAGTTTCAAATCTATGATACAATACAGCAATAGTGACCATAAAGAGATTATTATTTTAATTAAAGATCTTCTAAAGGTTTGAGGTCAGTTGATGTCAATAAATTGTCAGCACAGTAGTCCAGTGTAATCCATTATAAAAGTTCATGGAGGATGATGACTCCCTATTGAAGCCTAAATAAAACCGTATGACCTGTGGCTTCAACTATTCCAGACAAAGCATCAATTTTGCAGAACACAGAGCAGGCTCTATGAGACTGGTACTCCATGATAAACATTGCACGTGTCCTCTCTTCAATCCAAGTCTCATAATATAGCCACCTTTTGCTTTCACATGAAAAAGGTCCCTAAATACTTCCACAGTCTCATCCCAGTGTTATTAAATTTATCAACTTACTGTCATAGCTTGGTTAACAGAGACTTGAAGTTAGGACAAATATCCAGTGTGATGATATATTACATTGATTATATCATGTTAATATCAAATACTAAGGATGAAAACAGTGGCGGCCCACATGACCAATAGAGTCCAAACAATGAATCCAACAACAACAAAATGCCCTTCTCAAATAGGGAAATTCTTGGGAATTACCTAGGTAGAAGCCATCTGTGACATTCCTCATAAATAAGCTGCTGTCACCACTTACTCCCAACGATCCCAAGTAGAAGTTTAGTTAGCCTATTTCTATTCTGGAAAATGCTTGTATATTCCCCATATCAACAGAAATTGTTTGCTTTAGTTTTGTTTTCATTGTGAATTCTGTGGTTCTAGAACCAGGAATTCAGATGTGGTGTCCCTGAGTAAGAGATTGTTATGATTTGTTATCTAAGAATTTCCAAAGGTGAATAGGAGGACTTGCAGCATCAATCTATCTTGCAAAAGTTGGTTGACAGTGAATACTGCTTTATCGTCTATTTGTTTAGATATATCGTTCATCAGGGTTGGAGGTTTGGGATATATTTTTTCCACTTCAATCTTTTTTTTATTTTATTTTAATAATTTTAATGAACATTTACAGAGATTTTGGATTTTCATTCATTCATTGTTGTGCTTTTCTCCCTGCCCAACCCTCCCTCCTAACCCCCGTTTGGGATATTTTTAACCGTACATTATTAAAAACCAGTTTTGTACAAAACTTTCAAATAGAAACTATTCATGCATATTTCATGTGATTAGTGAGGTCAATCATTATTTTTTTTCCATTAGCAAAAAAAAATAACAGAATTTCACAATTATTTCTGTTCTAGATTGTTTGCTGATACCCTTTAATTACATTAAAGATACTGCAGACTATGCTTTTTATCTTCCCCCCTTTTCACAGCTTTTTACTTGTAAAATATTAATGTAAGACATTAAATATTGATCCATGAGAAATAAAGCAGGCAGTGGATTTTGTGTAGTGGATGTAAGGTGAGTTTCAAGTCATGGTATTTAAGTATTCCGTAAAGTCACCAACATTCTGCATTGGAGGGGGCTAATCTTTCTTCTAAAGTTCTCAAATAAATGGGAGGCTGAACTTGATGGTTGGTCTAGATTTTTTGCTCTTTAGCCATTCGCCATTCTATTTTCTTCATCTTGCTCTCTGATTACATGCATTCACGATTGTTCAATAGATTTGTAATAAACTTCTTAATATCTCTGAAATCTTGTCTTGTGTTTATTTTATTAAACAAAAGGAAGTTCCAAAATACCGATAAGTTCAGCTATTAAGATTCCTATAAAGATCCTCTTTGCCAATGGTTTCATGAAGAGCGGACAACTGGACAGGTGCAACTGAGTTTGTTTTATTTTTTTTTTAATTGTTGTTCTTCCCGCCTTCAAAATTGGGGGGTATATGTAAATTTACAGAAATATTTTGTTATTATCATACAATTTTAACTTGTACCAAAGTTCAGTTACCTTATATACTAATGTAATGCCATATTTTTCTATATGTGAAAATACATGTTTGTGGTATTTTAAAGGTACACATTTATTTGAAGATCTCGGTGCTTTTAAATTCTTGTTGTGATAACTCTCACAAATTTAGACAAAAAAGTACTATTTGACAATACTAGTTCCTAGGGTATGTAGACCCTCTTTTTTATTTTTAGTTGTTATTTTAATTCCAAGAATATATAAAACTCACCTTTTTATGATATTCTGTTACTTTCTTTTATTTTCTGTTGCTTAGACTGTCATTTAATCTAATCAAACTTAGGTTTTAGATGTATTTAAAATATTTCTGTTTACTCATTTTCTCTTTATTTTTGTAAATTCATCGCTAAATACATGTATTGTTGTTGTTAAAATCCATTGAATTGGAAAAAAACGCATAGGTAGCTATTCAGAGGTTTTTTCAGAGACTGTAAATCACACCAGTGTTTATTGCTTGTCCTTCTCCAATAAAGCTTCCAATGGATTTAAAAGGTGTGCCTTTGGGTTGACAATAAAGCTCCTTACCAATAGACTACAATTAAAACACTCTAAATATATTTACTACCAACAGAAGTAGGTAAATTTAGTTTGTACTTAATTTCATTGACTATATTATTCATCTGTTAGAATATACATTATATATCTCTCCCCGTTTTTTTAAATTTTGATCGTCAACTTCATGGCACAATGTAAAATCTATGTGTTTTTCTCAGTATTTTACCATGATTCCCTAATACCACCATGTTCCTCTGATGATTTGGCTTCGGGGTAATATCACAGACCACATCCATAAAAAAAATCAAAGGTCATTAAAAAGGCAGGAGAGAAAACTGACAAATGGATGCCAGGAGAGACTCTGAATATTGCACAAGAAAGCCAAGAATACAAAAGGAATGATGACACTAGAGAGTTGAACAGAGGACTTCAAAGGAAAGTTCATGAAAACAAAGCAAAGTATTATAATAAAATGTGCAAAGATCTGGAGCCAGGAAGAAAAAAAGGAATTTGGCATTTGTCTAGTTGAAGGAACTAAAAAAAATATATTTGAAACTCAATTTGCAGTACTAAAAGAATATATGGACAAGATCGTGAGCAAGGAGGTATGAAGATATGGAACTAGGACACATCCCTGGTATATACCATTCATGATTTCGAACAGTAGAGTGTTTCCTTGCTCTGTTCTGACGACTTCCTCTTGGTCCAAGTATAGATTTCACATAAGCACAATCAAATGTTCTGCAATTACCGTTCTTCTCAGAGTCAAACACAGTTTGTTGTAATCAACACAGTCAAATGCCTTTGCGTAGTCAATGAAACACAGGTAGACTTTCCTCTAGTACTCTCTTTCAGCAAAGATCCATCTAACCTTAGCTATAATATCTCTTGTAATACAGCCTCTTCTAAACTCATCCTGCACTTCTGGTAGTACTCTGTTGATGTGATGTTCCAGTCATTTGTGGATACTTTTCAGAAGAATATTCCTTCCATGTGATATTAATGATATTGTTCGATAATTTCCACACTCTTTCAGATGACCTTTCTTTGTGATGGAAACAAATATGGATCTCTTCCAGTCAGTTGGCCAGGTGGTTGTCCTCCAGATTTCTTGGCACAACTTGGTAAGTGCATCTATGACAGTGTCTTTTTGCTGAAATATATCAATTGGTATGCCATCAATTACTGTTTCCTTGTTTTTTTGCCAATTCTTTCAAAGCAGCTTGAACTTCTTCCTTCATTACCATAGACTCTTGCTCCTAAGTTGTTTCATAAAATTCAACTGTATTAGCCCCTTTCTTTTGATCCTGTTGACTCTGTATACCCCTTCCCTCTTCATTTAATGCTTTCTGGAACAGCAAATATTCTGCCCAATGCGTCCTTTAGTATTTTAATCTGTATGCAGAACAGATCATTTGAGAGGCTAGGCTCTGTGAGGAGGAATGTGACATCAGGATTGGAACGAGACTCATAAACAACCTGTGTTATGTATATGACACAACCTTGCTGAAACTGAGGAGGACCTGAAACACTTTCTGCAGAAGGTCAAGTACTGCAGCCTTTAGTATGGATTGAAGCTCAACATCAAGAATACAAGGATTCTCACCACTGGGCTGATTGACAGCATTATGATAGATGGTGAAGAAATTGAGATTGTTTTCAGCATTAGTTTGCTTGGCCCTACAATCAACACTCTTGGTACCAACAACCAGTAAATCAAAAGACAAATTGCCTTGGTAAAGTCTGCTGTCAGGTATTGAAGAGCAATGATGTCACTCGGAAGACTAAAGTGCACCTGATTCAGGACATAATCTTTGTAATTACTTGATATGCACCAGAAAACTAGACAATGACTAGGGATGATAGAAATAATTGATACCTTTAAGCTGTGTTGCTGGAAAAAAAGTATTGAATATACCATGAACTGCCAGGAGAACAAACAAGTTCACCCCAGAGATGGTGAAACCAGGCTGTTCCTTTTAGACAAAGATTCTGAGGCTTTGTCTGACACAATTTGGGTATGTTACAAGGAGTGACCAGTCCTTGGAGAGGGACATTGTGTTTGGAAGGATGGAGGGACAGCAAAGCAGAGGAAGACCCTCGATGAGACGGATTGATTCAGTAAGTGGAGTAATGTGTAGATGTGTCAGAGACAATAAAGTTAGCACAGGATAGGTCAGGTTTCAGGGTTATTGTACATATAGGTGCTATGAGTTGCAAGCAACTGGATGGCATATAACAACAACCTAGGAAGCATAATAAGAAGATGGAAAGAATACATGGAGTACCGAAAAGAATTGTCTGGCACAGAACCATTTCAAGAAGAAGCATATAATCAAGAATCAATGGTAATAAATAAGGGGGAAAGTTCAAGCTGCTATGAAGTAATCAGCAAGTAAGTAAATCAATCAACCAATCAAGCAAGAAAGTAAGCCTAGGAACTGATGGGATGGCAATTGACGTATTTCAACAACCAGCTGCAGCCTTGCATACTTTCATCAGTTTGTGCCAGAAAGTCTAGAGAATCACTAAGTTTCCAACCCACTGGAAGAGATTCATATTTATTTTCATTTCCTTAAGAGGGGATCCATCAGAATATAAAAAAATATCGACTAATATCTTATGCATGCTAAAGACAAATGAACTTCAGATGAAAAATTTTCCCAATGAAATTTGTCTTTTGATTTCCTAACTGCTGGTTCCAAGAACATTGTGCAACCAAGCAAGCTGAAGTTGTCAACAATCTCAATTCCTTCCCCGTCCATCACAAAGCTGCCAACGGGCCCAGTGGTAAGGATCTTGGTTTCCCTGATGTTGAGCTTCAGTCCATATTGAAGACTATGGTACTTGACCTTCTGAAGCAAATGCCTTTTGTCCTCTTCAGTTTCAGCAAGCAAGAGTGTCATCTGCATAACACAGGTTGTTGATGAATCTTCCTCCAAAATGGCAAACAGGAATATCAGCTGCGGTGATGAATATAAGAAGTTACATGGAGTCATCAAGAAACTTAATCAACTTTAAGAAAATTAACTGTAAGATTTTAACTACTAAATACATAGAAGAAAGTCATATATTGTAGTAATGAATGCAAGCTGCAGTGATATATTATCTCAATAATATTAAATGCATATAAATTCTTGAATACAGTTTAAAGTCATTTGGGGATTGTGAGTTTTTAATCAAGAGAAAAGAAAATTCTACCTTGATATAATATAAAATTGGCAAGGTAGATACTTAGTTACCTTTCCAAAAACACAATAACAAAATAAAACTTAGAAACTCTTTTCTTGTCTTCCAAGGAAACAACTCAACATTAACTTGAGAAACAGACTTTAAATAATACACACAGGCAAAATATTTGGATTGTCTTATTTAAAAAGAAGCATTTTATTAAGAATCTAAAGAAAGGAACACCTGTAATTGCTATTCTTAAAACATACTGCTTAAATAAAAATCTAAAGATCAATTCACTGCTAGAAATTAAAGGTTTTTTTAATCTACTATTGCTATACCAACTAACATGAATATATGAGAAAAAACTTTGTGTGTTTGTTTTAGGGAAAGTAACAAAAGGACAGAGATGAAAAAATAAATAACAAATTTACAGCATGCATAGGAAATGACATTTTAATGTTTATGAAGGTTACGAGTAAGAATCATATATATTATATTCCTCCTTTCAAATTAATTCTATGTTTCTTTTAAATGAAAAGGTTGCTTTTTTTAACAATGATTCAGATATGATACTGTATTAATTTCAAGAAGACAATTTTCTACCTTTTCTATTTCTATAAACATAAAGTTAAAAATTTAAACTATAAACTGTACTCAGTGGCCCCTTGCAGTTTAGGGTAACTGGCCAGCTGCTAAGAAATTCAAACAATTGCCATAATACAGAAAGTTAACATATTTATCAGATACTTGAGATGAAAAAAATGATATTTCATGGGGACTTTTTACCCTATGCCATATGGTCCTGAGGTGCCTATTACATCTATTATTGACTCATTAAAGTCGATGAGGTGAATAACACAATTAAACTTGTTTACTTGTCATGTAATAGTGAGTTAACATTGAAAGGTAATTCAAAGTCTTGGTACCACTATGCAGCACAAACTAATTTTGACAACAAAAAGTGATACCTATGATTAATCTCAGATTAATAGTTCTGAAAACTATAATGTAATTTAAAAGTACATGAATTGGGACTTCTTTTGAACATACAAATGCTTCATAGCAGCCATAATAAATATTAAATAAAACAATACAACATAAGTATATAGTTAGTGGAGTAAATCATAGGACACATACCCTCGCTCTCCAAAAATCAGAAAATATGGATCTATTAGTTTAGACAGGAAAATAAGAAGCAAAACCATCAGAATAGAAGAATCTATTGCCACAAATAGTTGAAGAATTCAATATGTTACCCTTAAAGAAATTTATAAATGGTTGTGGTAAAATAAAGGAAAATATTTATACTAATTTAGTTGTCCACATATGTTGTTGCTATTATTATGTACCATCAAGTCACTTGTGACTCATAGTGACTCTATGGACAGCAGCTCTGAATTCTGCTCTATCCTAATCCAATCTTACTGTCTCAGGCACACCTACCCGAATTATTCCAGTCACTGAGTCAATCCATCTCATCAAAGGTCTTCCTCACCTGCGCTGTCGCCTCTCAAGCATAATGTCTCTCTCCAAAGACTAGTCCCTCCTTGTAACATGACCAAAATGGGTTAGAAAAAGCCTCAGAATCCTTATCTCCAAGGAGCAGCCTAGTTTCACCCTCTCCAGTGTGGTCCTGTTTATTCTCTTAGCTGTCCACAGTATGTATATTCAATACTTTTGCCAGAACTACAGCTCAAAAGCATCAATTTTCCTTCTAATATCCCTAGTCATTGTCCAGCTTCCTGATGCATAGCACATAATTACAAAGACCATGGCCTGGATCAGGTACACCTTAATTTCCAGACTGACATTGGTGTTCTTCAGTACTCTGGAGAGGTCTCTGATAGCAGACTTTTAGTGAAGGATCTTGACTAAAACAGGATAGGTAGTAAGGAAGATCTGGAAATCATCTTCTGGATATCTTATATATAGCAGCAGAACATTTGTATATAGGGCCAGAACTATATAATCCTTTCAGGTTTATATATGAACCCTTCAGTTTCAAGGACAATAAATACATGGCTGGGCAATTCTTTATAATGGAATTAATCTTAGGTAGTAGATGGAGTAAAGCTTTCTGTGGAAAGAGACGATAGAAAAGTTCAATATTATCAGTAAGAACAAGGCTCATATGCAAGTTCAAGATGAAGCTGGAAAAACAAAAAGAATTTCATGAAAGTCAAAATTTGACCTTGATTTTATCCCAATTGAATTTAAAGATCATCTCATGAGTAATTGTGATGCACTCACACTAATAATTAAAGAAAAGAAGAGTCGTAGAATCTAAAGACATTATACATGAATTAAACAAAAAGGATATTGGAAAGATAGTAAAGACAAAATATCAAAAGATACATTGAAAGGTGTCTTATATCTGGAGTAGCATATATGGAAGAAAAGTTGAAGTAAAGAAGTTTCACAGAAGATTTTAAAAGTAGATTTCAGAAGACAAAAAACATGATCATGGGATTTGCAAGGGGTTAAAGAGAAAACCAAAAGGGAAGAATCTACTCAGCATTCTGAAACTGAAGAAAATAGTGGAAAAAAACAAAACAAAACAACAAACCAAACCCACACCAAAAAATGAATAAAAAAAGACACCCCAAAACACAATCTTGAGTTAGATATGAACACTCTACGAAACACTCAATATGGGTGAAAGAATTACATACCTTACCAAAAAGTATTGTTTTACATTCAACTATTTCAGGAGGTATCAGGAGCAATGATACTGAAGAAAATTTTCAAGTTGCATGGAAGACTTTGGTGAAAACAAGTTCCCAGGAATTGACTTAATATCAATTGACGTGCTTCAACAAATTGATACAACTTTGAAGGCTCTCACCCCTATATATATTGGAAGAAAATCACCAGGCCAACACAGGGGAAAAGACCCATACTTTTGCTCGTTCCAAAGAATAGTGGTTCAACAAAATATGGAATATATAAAATAATATCATTAATATTATGTATATGCACAATTTACCTGAAAACAAAACATAGTTACAGCGCAGAACTTCAAGACAAATTTAGGATGTTGAATCAGGAGTTTCGATCCTTCATTCAAGGATATTGGCTGAAAGCAAACAATACAAGAAAGATGTTTACCTGTGCCTTATTGATGATGCAAAAGTATTTGACTGAGTCGATTATAACAAATCATGGATAATTGTTTGAAGACTGAAAATTGTGCAACAGTTTTACTCATGCAGAATTATGCATAGAACAAGAAACAATCATGGTGAGAAAAACAAAATGACGAAGTAGGAGTGTCAGAGCTATTATTTCACCATATTTATTAAATTTGTATTCTGAGAAATTAATACAAATAGATGGCCTATGTGAAAATAATGAAATATCAGTTTGAGAAAGACTAGTTAATAATCTATTGTTGTGGCGTATCATCAAGTCAGACCAATTCATAATTGACCCTCTGTCAGGTTTTCAGAGGCAGTTAATTGCATGGGAGGGAATTGCTCATTTTTCTCCCACAGAGCAGCTGGTGAACTTGAACCACATGCCTTTCAGATTGCAGTGCGAAAGTGAAGGAAATGTGCAGTACTGATGAAAAAGAAAAAAAAATATAGCCTTCTTTATTAATTATACTTCAATATTTAAATTATTTTTTAAAAAATTTTTTATTAATAGACCAAAAAGCAACATCATGCTAAGTGAAGAAAGGTCCAACTTTATCAAGGATTACACTTTAAGTGGATGTACAATCAATACTCATTAGTCAAAAAGTCAAAGAACACATTAGGCCGATCTTCTGTACAAAACCTCTTTGAATTTTTAGAAAGCAAAGATATCACTTTGAAGATTCACAGATTCCTAAATGAGGTCATAATTTAGTCACTCATTTCAAATTCATAGGAAAAGTAGACACTTAATAATATGATTGAAGAATAATTGATTATCTTACAGACTGCTAGATCCTTTGGACTGCCAGAAGAACAAATAAGACTAACTTGGAGAAAGTGACATTACAGTGCTCCTTAAAGGCAAGACTGGTGAAACTTCATCTTATCTACTTTTGGCATGGTGTCAGAAGATATGAGCCCTTGGAAAAGGAGATCATCATGAGAAAGGTGGAGGGGGAATTAGAAAAAGGAGGAAAACTCACTAAGATGAATTGACAGTTACTGTAACAATGGCCTCATTTATAATAGAGATTGTGAGGCTAGTACAGGATATGGCAAGAGTCAGATCTGTTACTCACAAAGTCTCTGAGTTGTAGTAGACTTACTGACACCCAACAACAGACTATTGGAAGAAGCAACTAATCTTTCAAAAAATGAAATATAAGCAGAAAGCTTCTTAAAAGCGATAGTGGTGAAATTTTAGTCTCATGCACTTTGATCATATTATTATCATGTGGTATGAGTCCTTGAAGAAGAAATTATGTTTGATAAAGCAGATAGCAAAAGACAAAAGTAAAAGGAAATTTCTCAATGAGACAATTAGCACATTAGGCTTAAGCTTAGTAACTATTAAGAGAATGGTGCAAGATGTACATTGTTTCATTATTAGACACATCGAGAGGCTGTGATGTGGAATGACTTAATGGTTCCTAATAACAGCATTTACATTTTTATAAATATATTATGTATTTAATGACTGTGAATACTGTGTGCTGGGTGAAGACGAATGAAAATATAGAAGATCAATCAAACCATTAAATTACTCGGTTTATGATCAATCTAATATTTGTAAATGATGGTTTCAATAAAACACTCCTAGTATGGTTCAAAATTGGGAAGGGCATACACCGGGGATGTCTCCTATCTTTATACCTTTTCAACTTGTATGCAGAAGAGATTATCCGAGAGTTGGGCTCTATGAGAAGGGTGGCATCAGGATTGGTGGAAGATCTATTAATGATCTGTGTTATGCAGAT
>NW_006399897.1:1505998-1516838 GCF_000299155.1 Elephantulus edwardii | reverse complement strand
TATTGAATGTACCATGGACTGCCAAGAAAACAAACAGGCTGCTCCTTGGAGGCAAAGATTCTGGGGCTTTGTCTGATATACTTTGGACATGTGAGGAGAGACTGGTCCTTGGAGAGGTGGAGGGACAGTGCAGGAAGGGAAGACCCTCTATGAGGTAGATTGATTCAGTGACTGGGGTAATCGGGATGGGAGTGTCAGAGGCAGTGCGATTGGCACAGGATAGAGCAGGGTTTAGGGCTGTTGTAGTACATAGGGTAGCTATGAGTCGCAAGCGACTGGATGGCACATAACAACAACAACAACAGTATGTATCAGGAGGGAAGGAATCCAGTTTGGACATCATCTGAAGAACCAGAGTCTACAGAAGTTTGTTTGCTGGTATTGGTGAGGATTAGGGTGGAATGATGATTTTCTAATGGGTGTGAGATGATGTGATTTGGCCTCCTATTTAAAAATGCATTTGCTCAGCTGTATAAGACTGGAATCCAGTTTGGAAGTCATCTGCAGCAGCCAGATTCTGTAGAGACTTGTTTGCTGGTCCTGGTGAGGATTAGGGTGGAATGTTGATTCCCTAATGGGTGTGAGATCCCAATTAAAAAAAGCTTGGAAGCAAGAGTGGCAGCCACTTCCGAAATTGCTTGCCTCCGGAAACTCTATGAACGTGGAGAAACGGCAAAAGTGATACAAGTTTTCTTATCTTTTGATCATAGGATCACTATGAGTCATCTATGACTCCATGGCACTTAGCAACAACATGTATCAGAGACTTCAGAGGTTAAAAATAATACGATAGTCTCTTCAAAATAACCTGTAATAAAAATATTTGGTTAACTGTTAATTAAAACTAACTTTAATTTTGACATCCCCTTTTTTACATATGTGTGTATGTATGTATAAATATATTATTTATCACAATTATTAAAAGGACTAAGAATTTTTAAAGTGGAAATAATTTATTCTAAAAGTCAAGAATATTGATTGTTATTTAGAGTCTAAGGTTTCTATGTATTTTTGGGAAGTAATTATAATGATACCTAGTCATACATAGATAAGGGCAAAGGTTAACTGGTGTACATGTTCAGCATATTGATAACTTACAAATAGTAGAAGTGTCTTCATTAAACTGTACTTCTCTAACAGCTCATCAACAAAAGAACCATATAAAAATTCGATTGATTTACACTCTGACTGCTTCATGAATGTCTAATTCCTTTGAACATATATAGACACATCCGTTATCTAAAGAAAAATAAAAATCTATTTACTCTATTGAACATGAAATTTAAGTTATAAGAAAACTTCAAAAACTATGCACTCCAGGCGCTATGCTATGGAAAAACTTAAGGAAACATTTGGCTCATTTTAAAAAATATTCTTATCTCCTATGTAACTCTCCATATACAAACTATGGAAAGGGGGGAGAAATCTATAAAAGTAGGCTTTCAATGTTTCAGATCAAGTAACCTTCTTAAAAATGGAAATTGATCTGTAAATGGACACTTAGGAGGACACTATAATAACCAATCCATATGGAACAGAGCAATTAAATATAGGATCAAATATTTCATTTGTGAAAAATGAAGAAAGGGATACAATTTAAGACAATGAAGAGTAACCTAATACATCTTTAATGTACATTATGAATCAAGTGTTAAATAGATTTATCTGTGAAAAATGACATGCTGAAATGAGTCCACTACTAACATCTGAAAATACAGCAACTTAAAACAAAATCATTTTTATTTTATAATACCTGCAATAATTTTACCTATGATAAAATCAAGTGGAAAAGGCATTTTTATGGAATAAGTGATAGGTAAAATGGATGATAATTTTTTACATCTCATGTGAAAAATAAATTTAAGGGAATATTGAGTTCTTTTCAAATAAAGTGCTATGAATTACTTAATATTATTGAGTAAGTAGTAATACATTCCAATATGAAAACATAAAACTAGACAGGTAACAGCATCCATAGTAATGCAAATTAATATTTTTGGAACTTTTCATTAGAATGGAAAAGGTCTAAAAGCCCACGAGTGCTATAAAAATGTACTCTGAATAACACATAGTCTCTATTAGAAAAAAGCTTCAGCATTTTTTCTTATGATGAGCAAATTGCCAACACCTTGCACATCGCTCTAACCATTAGAGATTAGAGAATTTATTTTGACAAATTTAATACCAATGAAAGTGAAATTGATCCCCTGGTATTTCTATGTATTTTTTTTGTATTTTTGAAGAAAGTAAAGCTTCCTATTTTATTTTTCCCCCCTTAAATGTCTAAAGGATTATTAAAAGGTTTCAATAGCCTGCATGGATATCAAATCACCCTAAAGAACTGGTGTTTTGATAATTTAAGTGCAAATGAATAAAAAACATATGGATTAAATTTCCATTAAAATGTACAAGCTTGTAAAAAAAGTCACAGACAAAGTAATTCTAAAAGGGCATTTGGTGCTTTAATGTCAAATATTGGAAAATAGTTCAAGATGTCCAGTGTAACCAACACTCATAGGACACACTGTTCAGTTCACATTTACTTTTAGGTGGTAAAAGGTTTTTCAATCAGAGTATTAATGTTAAAATACTAGATATAAAGAATCTAAATCAAATCAGCAGTGATTGAACTTACTTTGAAAATTAATATATATGCAGTGCAAAATATTTGTTATCAAAATGCCACTTGTATTCACTACTTTGTAATTAAGTTTGGAAATTATTAATTATATTTTAATTGAAACCTTGTGATAAACATCTTTTACCACTACAATGAAAGTTTTCCTTTTAAAGTCTCATACATCAGACTAAAATGGAAGAGAAAAATAAAAATTTGGTTTTCCTTTGATCAAAGGAATCCACAATATAGTCTACTTTTACTTGTGCACATTTATTTATTTATTAGTTATAGTTTCATTTTAAGGAGCTCTGGTAGCACAATGCCTAATAGGTAGGGCTTCTAACCAAAATATTGCCAGTTCAATACACACCAGTCAATTCACAGAAGATTTTCAGTCTCCTCCCAAAGCATTTACAGTTTTGGAAATCTGATGGGAGGTGGCTTCATTTATTTTAACACACCATATAATTTAACTATTGTTAAATGTGTATATTAGTATGTATTAGGATTATAGTAATAAATATTTTTATGTACCATCAAAATTATTTTTAGAACATTTTTTGTCTCCAAAGAGAAATTCCATCCTTATTGATTTTCACTACTCATGTTCCTCAAGCTCTTTTCAGCCTTCTCGTGTTGTTGTTGATGATGACTGCCTTTGAGTCAAGCAAGACTCACAGCAACTCTATGAACAAAAGGCCTGAAGCTCCTCTACAACTATAGACATTTATCAAAGTTCAGAGTTTCCAGAGGCATGTTAATTAGGAATTGGATGCCACTCCTGCTTCCAAACCTGACATAATCTGTTATGTGCCATTTAGTCGCCTGTGTTGTACAGAGACCCTATGTACAGTAGCTCTGAAACCTTTTCTGTCCTGAGCCAGTATCACTAATTCCAACACTCCAACTCCTAATGCCCCAGTTACTGTATCAATCCATCACATCCAGGGTCTCCCTTTCCTGTGCTGTTCATCCTCCCTTCTGAGCATGATGTCCTTCTCCAAAAAGTGATCTCTCCAGAACACATGCCCAAAGTAAGTGAGGCAGAGCATCAAAATCCTAGCCTCCAAGGAGAAACTTGATTTCAATGTCTCCAAGACAGACCTATTTGCTTTCTTGGCAGTCCATGATATGTTCAAGACTCTTCTCCAGTACCACAACTAAAAAGCATCTATTGTTCTTCTGTCATCCTTAGTCATTGCCTAACTCTCTGAAGCATAACAAGTAATTGAAAAGACCGTAATTGAAAAGACCATGGCCTGGATTAGGTGCACCTTTGTATCGAGACTGACATTGTTGCTCTTCAGCATTCTGGAGAGGTTTATGACAGATTTTCCCAATGCAATTCATCTTTTGATTTCCTGAATGCTGGTGTTAACAGTGTTGATTGTGGATCTGAGGAAGTTGTAATTGCGAACAACCTTAATTTCATCTTCATCTATAATATGGTGCTGCTAATTGGCCCAGTGGGAAAATCTTTGTCTTTTTGATGTTGCACTTCAATCCATATTGAAGACTACAGTTCTTGACCTTTTGCTGCAAGTGCTTTAGGTCTTTTCAGTTTCAGCAAGTAAGGTTGTGTTATCTGCATATTGTAGGCTGTTAATTAATCTTCCTCCAATCTTGATGCCCGACTCCTTCTCATAAAGCCCTGCTTCCTGAATGATCTGTTCTGCATACAGATTGAAAAGGTACGAGGACAGGATGCATCCAAGACACACTCCTTTCCTGATTTTGAAACATGCAGTGTTTCCTTGTTCTGTTCTGAGGACTGCTTCTTTGTCCAAGTATAGGTTTCATATAAGCACAATCCAGTGTTTTGAGATTCCCATTTTCCTGAAGGTTAGTCATAATTTGTTGTGATCCACACAGTCAAATACCTTTGCATGGTCTATGAAAAACAGATAGACATTCTTTTGGTACAATCTGCTTTCTGCCAAGATCCATCTGACGTTGGTAATAATGTACCCAACTGCCATGAAATCTGGGCAAACATTAACTTATTTACTGACTCTGAATGAGTGTAGCAAGTTCTAGAGATCTGGAGATTAAAGTTGTACTGTTAATCCAAAGGCAAGTAGTTCAAATTTACCTGCTGTTCTCTGGAAGAAAGATAGTCTCCTCCTGTATGATTTTACAGCTCTGAAAACCTACTGGAAGATCAGCTATAAGTCAGTTCTAATGAAAACACATAACAACAGCAACAACATTAGTTTGCCTAGTCTGAACATTTCAGGTGATATTATTGTTGTTAGGCACCATAGATTCTGACTCCTAACATCTCTACATAAAATAGAGAAAGCATTGCCTGACCATGAAACAGCTGGTATATGTAAAATGACACATCACCCAGAATGATATCTTTCTTCATGGACTGGCCTCTTTTGACGATAAACTCAAAGTATATGAGATAAAGTCTCATCATCCTTATATCTAAGGAATATTCTGATTGCATATCTTCCAAGAAAGATGTTCTTTCGGCAATCCATGATATAGCTGATATTCTTTGCAAAACACAAAATATTGATTCTTGTTCTTCAAAAAAAACCTAGAACTCATACTCATTGCCTTTAAGTAAGAGCCAACTAATTTCTGATGCTCACAATAGGTTTTCAGAATCTGCAAATCATACAGGAGGAGATTGCCCCACTTTCAACCATGGAGCAGGTGATGAATTTGAACCACCTGCTTTTGTGTTGGCAGCACAACTCCTTACTCATTTGACAATCAGGCCTTCCTTAGTCCATTGTGCAATTTACACGGTTGTATAAGTACAACTCATATGTTCAATACGAGACCTATGTACAAAAGCTCTGAAACCTGCTCTATCTAGAGGCAGTATCATTGCCTCTGACACTCCTATACTCTTACCTAGTTACTGTGTCAATCCATCTCCATGGGGTCTTCCTCCCCTTTACTTTCCCTTCACCCTTCCAAGCATGATGTCCTTTTCCAAAGACCAGTCCCTCCTGGCCATGTGCCCAAATTATGTGAGAAGGAGCTTCAAAATCCTTTCCTCCAAAAAGAAACTTGGTTTCACCGTCTCCAAGACAGACCTATTAGTTTTTCTAGCAGTCCATGATATGTTTACTACTTCTGTTCAGCATTACCACTCAAAGGAATCAATTATTTTATTATCCTTAGGTTTTGTGCAGCTCTCTGATGCATAGCAAGCCTAGATCAAGTGCACCTTAGTCTCTAGGTTGATTTCATTGCTTTAGCACTTTGGAGAGATTCTTAACAGCAGACCTACCCAGTTCAATTAGTTCAATTCATTTACTAACTGCTGGTTCCAAGAGTGTTGATTGTGGACCCAAGCGAGCTGAAACTGTTAACAAGCTTAGACTCTTCTCCATTTATCATGGTGCTGCCAGTTGAGTTAGTGGTGAGAATCTTTGTCTTCTTGATGTTGAACTTCAATCTATATTGAAGACTGCAGTCTTTGACCTTCTGCAGCAAGTGCTTCAGATCCTCCTCAGTTTCAGTGAGCAAGATGTGTTACCTGTGTATCACAGGTTGTCAATGATTCTTCCTCCAATCGTGAAATAAAATTCTCATAAAATTCAGCCTCTCAAGTGATCTGTTCCACATACAAGTTGAAAGGTATAGGGACAGGATGCATACCTGACATATTATTTTCCTGATTTTGAACAGTGTACTGTTTCCTTGCTCTTTTCTGAGAACTGCTTCCTGGTGCAAGCACAGGTTTTGCATAAATAAAATCAAGTGTTCTAGGATTCCCAATCTCCTAAAGGTTACCCACAATTGTTTTGATCCATAATGTCAAAAGCCTTTGCATAAACAATGTAACATAGATAGACATTCCTCTGGTATTCTCTGCTTTAATCCTGCCAAGATTCATCTGACATTTGTGATAATCTCTCTAGTGTCATAGCCACTTCTCAATCTATCTTGTATTTCTGGTAGTTCTCTGTCAATGTACTGTTCTAAGCAAATATTTCCTTAGTTTCAGCAAGCAAGCTTGTGTCATGGGCATAATGGAGGTTGTTGATGAGTTTTCCTCCAATCCTGATGCCAACCTCCCTAATCATCTTTTCTCTATATAAATTGAAAAGGGATGGAGAAAGGATGTACCCCCAGCACAGTCCTTTCTTGATTTTGAACAATGCATTGTTTCCATGGTCTGTTCTGACGTCTGTTTCCTTGCTTAAATATAGGATTTTGCATGAGCACAATCAAATGTTCTGAGATTCCTATTCTTCTCAATGTTAGTGAAAATTTATTGTATCCACACAGTCAAATACCTTTGCATGATTAATAAAATACAAATAGATGTTTCTCTGATACTTTGTGCTTTCACCTAAGATTTATCTGACATTGGAAATGTCAGATCCATGTTAGAGTATATACCAATACTTATCATAATTAATTAATAAATGTTTTCAGAGGTTATATCACAAAAAATGGGATTGCCTATTTTTCTCCCAGGCAGTTGCTGGTGAGTTTGAACCATCTGCCTCTGAACAGGCAGAATGAAAGTTCTCTATTAGCCATTATAGTGCCAGAAATTGGTTTACCAATCTAATGAGTATCCGTTGAAGGGCATGGATGTGTATGCCCAGCAGCACATGTGTTTGTATCTGTGTGTGTGTCTATTGCCTCCCCATATTTTTATTAACAGATATGTATCTTTTGTGAGAAATAATTATTCTCTACTCAGATTTAAACGGGTTCTTTTTAATTTAATTATTTGTCATTTACTGTTGAGTTTAAGTATTCTTTTTTAAATTTTATTTTATTAATTTTAATGAACATTTCAGAGATTTTGGATTTCCATTCATTCATTGTTGCACTTTTCTCCCTGCCCAGCCCTCCCGCATTCGCCAGTTCACTCCTCTCTTTGAAAAGGAAAAGAAAAACTCTTTCGTTGGTTTACAGTCCCCCCCCCCACCCCGGCCCAGCCCCCTCCCCCACCGCCCCGAGTACACTCCACTATGCAACCTTAATTCTGGGCTCTTGTGATAATCATAATACCCTTTCATATATAATCAAGATTTGAGTGTATGAACATTTCACCTATGATCTTTCAACTTTTCTCTAATTATTTGTGTTTTCACTTTCTTGATTATGTCTTTTGAAGAGTGTGATTTTACATTTCAATGCTACTCGATTTACAGATTTTTCTTTTGTTATTTAAGCTTTATAATTAACATAAAAACTAGTCTCAAAGCATTGATTTGTCTTTGCTTTCTTATTGAAAAACAAATATAGACAATATCCTGAATGCTCAATTATATTTTATTTATGTATATGTCTATCCTTCTACCTCATACTCTCATGATTGCTACTTTGGCGTAAAATTTAAAATTATGAATTGTGTGTACTAGTATTTTCTTTTTTCCAATATTTTTATATTATTTTTAAATTAAAACACCCTCACTTTCACTGATTTGCTTCCAACTCTAAGCAGCTATATATTACAGAATAGACCTGACCCATTGGGTTTCAAACATTACACATTTTACTGAAGTCAACTACCTCTTGAATTTCCATATGAATTTTAGGATTAGTTTGTATTATCTACAAAGAGGTAAGATGCAATTTTTTTAAAATAATAATTGTATCATTAATAAACATTGTATTACATGCATGTATATTTTCTTTTATACAATATTTTATTTACATTATATATTATTAGTGTACATTATGGGGATGTTTCTTTTTGGGTTTTTTATTTTGGTCTTTTTTTTTTTACTTGTACAAGACAGGATTTTATACAAGAATTACATTGAAACTGTAGAAACTTTGAAGGTTATTACCATCTGAACAATATTGAGATTTCTAATCCATGAACATAATTCCATTTATTCTAGTCTTTTAAATTTTATTTTCACAATTTTGTTTTCCAATTTTTATTGTGTCTATTTTTAAATATTTTTCAATTTTATACTCTAAGAAATAGAATTTTCTTAGTTTATTTAACATTTCTGTAGCATCACAGTTCAGTGCTATTTATTTCATAATATACTACCTTGTTAATTTCTTTAATAGATCTAATATGTATGTAATTACAGGCATAGAAAGAGGCTTTTCTTTATGAAAGATGTATTTAGGGATCAAGATCGTTTACATTGTACGTCTTCCTTCTAAATGATCATTTTTACTTCATTGCCTAAGACCCACGGCTCAGACCTCTGGTATAATGCTTAATAGAAGAAAAGGAGGAAGTCTTGTCTTGTTTTTCATACTAAAAAAAAAGTAGTTCTTGAGTTTGTTGTTACTATTTTGGTTTAGTAAATGCTCCTTATTTAGTTCAAGAATAACCTTTACATTTGTTGTTGATTGATTTTATTATGAAAGCATGTCTACTGTTGTTAAATGTCTTCTAAGTGTGTGGTAAGAAGTATGTGGTATGGATCCATTTTACTATTGATATCAGCATGATTTTCATATGTTGAATCAACCATGTCCTCTTAAGAATAACTAATTTTCCCTTTGAAAAATTTTTAGTATTTATGGTTATATGTTTTCATTTAAGTACTATATTAGGTAAACTCAAGTATTAATCTTCTGGGTATATCTTTTCATTAAACGAAAGAGACTTTTTGAGACTCATTTAGAGCTTCAAATAAAAGAAATAAGAATTTTTACTTTCCTCAGAATAATTTAAAATTCTGAGGGATCAGTTTCACATTGATTTGGTAGTAATTTTTTCAAAAAGTGTTCTCTAATCTGTAATGGTAGAGTGATGAGAAAGACATTGGCAGTTTGCTTATCACAAGTAAAGTGGCAGAAGGTTGAGAAAGAATGTGTTATTCAGAGCACATTTTTACAGTGTTTATGGCTTTTTATATCTTTTCCATTCTAATAAAAAGTTCTGGAAATATCAATTTACATTGCTGTGGATGCAGTTTCTTCTCTAGCTTTGTGGGTTCCCCCCCATATTTGAATGTATTACTAGTTACTCAATATTCAATATTTCTATTTGCAAAAAAATGTGGACGTCTGTATTGAACCTCAAGTCTACGCCTCTATTACAGATGTACCTGGAGTAGCATAACAGAAAGGAAGGAGAGGGTACCCTTTTTCTCTGCTTTCCTATTGGAAGAGCAGAAACCCTGAACTTGATCTATTTATTTACAACTGCCACACAGGGATTCCTCTCCTTCTCCACCAGGATATTTATATTGTCCAATCCAGGATATTTCTATGTTCTATAGGCTTAGCAATATCTCAGATTTGAAAAGGATGCTTTCCACACTGTGAGGTGCAAATGAACACTAAATAAAACCTATGGTGCAGAAGAGCAGAGCAGCCAACCTGCAGGACAATAATTGACCAACATGATGGCTGCTATTAATGATCTATCCCTAGAGCATAATTACAAAGATGACCATATGATATGAGTCTGCTCTGCACAGGTGAACACCAGTTCTCATTTAAATTCAGTTTGGATGTTTCCAGGTGCCCACTTGGTTCCCCACGGCTACGGGCCCTGGTGGCAGATGGTCTTTGCCAAGATTTGACTCTTTCTCTTTTATGGACCCACTCTCTCCCATCTTTAGTTATACTTGACTAAGGAATGTTAAAGGAGAAAAGATATAATAGGGAAATATTCCTTCCTAAATTTCTTCTCCTGTAACCTCAAATTTAGAATTGTGAAACAGAGTGGGAAAAAATGTATGGATTATTTTCTCCTATTCTGTCAGTTTGCGGAGCACATAGAAATTATTTAAATGGCAAAAAAGAAATTATTTAATGGAGCCATTTTCATCCTTTTGCATAGTCTTTTGCTTAAAATGGGATATTCTTTTAACTCTTAGTCATCCGACTTGCTTTTTTCATTTCGTTGAATTTTTGTTTTGACCTTAGAATGATTTCTGCCTCTTAAATATTTATTTCATCTTTAAACTCTTTCCTTAACAAGACTTAACACCATCTGATAGAATATAGGTCTGTTTATTTTAGCTCATAAAAACATTTTTTTACTCTTTTTTCTCATCATCTGGAAAATCCTTGGCATAAATCAGACACCCAATAAATATTAATTTAATTTGGAATACATGCATGAACTTGTTCTGAAATTATTTATCATTTCTCGAAGTACATTTGAGGATAAAGTGAAATGTAAGAATTAATTCAGAGAGAGCAGAATTGATCTAATTTATCCAGTGTTTTATATGATTAAAGTTGATTTTAGACAAACACAAGAAAAGTAAAATCAAATTAGGGCATGGTTAATAAGGGAGAAAAGCAATA
>NW_006399897.1:1500176-1504448 GCF_000299155.1 Elephantulus edwardii | reverse complement strand
GTCTAGTCTAGTCTAGTCTATGGTCTTTCAAATTATTTGCTATGCATCAGAGAGCCGGATGCTAAGGATGATAAAGAAGGATGATAGATGATAGAAGAAGCTTTGATTTAGAGTCTTTGAGTTGTGATGCTGGAGAGGAGTCTTGAACACACCATGGAGTGCCAAGAAAGCAAATATGTCTATCTTTGAGAGGGTGAAAACAAGTTTTATCTTGGAGGCTAGGATTGTGAAGATCCATCTCACATGTTTTGGACATGTGGCCAGGATGGACCAATCCTTGGAGAAGGATATCATGCTAATGTCGGAGGGACAGCACAGGAGAGAAGACGCCCGGTGAGATGAACTGATACAATAACTAGGGCAATAGGGTAGGTGTATTGGAGTCAGTGAGACTGTCTCAGGACAGGGTGAGCTTCAGAGCTGTTGGACATATGGCTGCTATGAGTTGCAGGCAACTCAACAGCACACAACAACAATAACAACAACAGTAATTGCAGAATGAAAGTATTATCATACTGCAATATTTTCAAATTGGCCAGAAATTCAATCAATTTTTATATAAGAATTTTATTTGTACTTTAGATGGCAATTAAAAACATTAAGAAGTTATCAGAACTGTTTTTATTCTTAAAGAAGTATATCACATAACATATATATTACCTCGTAAGTCACTAACATTACTTTCAAATAAAATCTTGCTGAAGATTATTCAACACAGATTGAGCAATATATTCACAAGAACTTTTAGGAATTCAAGCTAGAATCAGAACAAGCCATGAAACAAAGGTATCATTGTTGAAGTCGGGTGAATATGAGCTAAAAATAGAGAATACCAGAGCGTTATTAATTTGTATTTTATTGACTATTTAAAGGCACCCAACTGTGAGGCTAGTAAGAAATCATGGATAAGATTGGAAAATATAAGACTTCCAGAACATTTAATTATGCTTATGAAAAAGCTGTACATAATCCAAAAAGCATTTGCTCAAATAGAACAAAGGGATTCTATGTGACCCAAACTCAGGAAATATGTACATCAGGGTGTATTTCTTTAACATACATAATAAATCTGTATGCTAAGCAAATAATTGGAGGAGCTAAGCTGTACAAATCAAAAGACAAATTGTATGCAAAAGTCTGTTGTCTGGTACTTCTTCAGAGTACTGAAGAGCAACAGTGTGTCAGCCTGGAGAATAAGGGGTGCCTGATTCAGACCATAGTCTTCACTATGCTATGCATCAGAAAGCTGGGCAATGACTACGGATAATAGAAGGGGAGCTCAGTTGGCCTAGTGGACAGAAAGCAATGCTACCAAGCCAAAGCCCTCAGGCGTGAGAATCTTTGTTTTCTTGATGTTGAGCTTCAAGCCATATTTAAGGCTACATACAGTCCTTGACCTTCTGCAGTGAGCTCTCCAGGTCCTCCTCAGTTTCAGCAAGCAAGGTTGTGTCATCTGCATAGAGCAGGTTGTTCATAAATCTTCCTCCAATCCCGGTGCCACACTCCTCCTCACCGAGTGATGCTTCCCAGATGTTCTGATCTGCATATGTATTGAAAATATATGGAGATAGGACACATCCCTGGGGTACTCCCATCCTGATTTTGAACTATGCAGTATTTCCTTGCTCTGTTGTGACTCCTTCCTCCTGGTCGAAGTATAGGTTTCTCATCAGCACAATCAAATGTTCTGGGACTCCCAATTCAATTCTTCTCAGAGTTATCCACAATTTATTGTGATCCACAAAGTCTAACGACTTTGCATATTGAATAAAACACAGATAGACATTCCTCTGGTACCCTTTGCTTTTTAGCTAAGAGCCATTAGTACCAGCTATAATATCCCTAGTATCAGGTCCTCTTCTAAATCCAGCTTATACATTTGGCAGTTCTCTATTGATTTCCTGTTCATATTTGGAAAATTTTCAGAAGAATCTTGTTTGCATGTGATATTGATGATATTGCTCGATAATTTCTATACACTGTCAGGTCACCTTTCTTTGGGATTGAAACAAATATAGATCTCTTTGGCCAGGTAGTTGTCCTCCTGATTTCTTGGCACAACTTGGTAAGCACGTCCTGGCCAGCTTCTATTTGTGGAAATATATTGATTGGTATGCTGTGAATTACTGGGGACTTGTATTTTGCCAATTTTATCAGAGCTGCTTGAAATTCTTCCTTCATCGCCACAGGATCTTGCTCATATATTGTTTCACGAAATTCTTTTGTGTTAGCCTACTCCTTTTGATTACTGTATACTCCTTTCATTTTATTTTTATACTTCCAAGATCATTTACTGTTCTGCCCAAAGCATACTTAAGTATTGGAACTAGAGGTTTAAATTTGTTCTTCAATTCCTTTAGCTTGAGAAATGCTGAGTGAGTTTGGCCCTTTTGATTTTCTGAGTCTAGTTCTTTACACGTTTCATTATAATACTTGACTTTGCCCTTTGAAGACTTCTGTTCAGCTCCTTAGTTACTTGATTTCTTCCCTTTATTTTGCATTCTTGGCACTCTAGCGGAATATCCAGAGTTTTATATGACATCCACCTTGGTTTTTTCTTCCTCCTTTGTCTTTCAAATGACGTTTTACATTTTTCATAGATGATATTTTTGATACCTTCCCATAGCTCATTTGGTCTTCTCTCATTAGTATTCAAGGTCTAAAATCTGTTCCTAAGATGGCCTTTCTTGCAACTGTTCTTGTTGTTGTTATTGATTCCCTTCAAATTGAGCACGACTTATATGAACAAAAGGACTGAAGAGCTTCGGTAACTATTGACATTTATCAAAGTTCATAGAGTTTCCAGAGGCAGGTTGTTTAGGAAGTGGATACCCCTCCTGCTTCCAAATATCATAATTGATGCAGAGAAGACTGAATTAATAAATGAATTCTATTTTCTTGGATCAACAATTAATATCCATGGCAGCAAGTCATGAAATCAAAAGATTTGTTGCCTTGAGTAAATCTGTCATCCATTGCTGGGGAGTCATAATCAACTCTCTGCTGTCCCTCCAGACAATTTTCAGAGGCAATAAATTGTGAGAGGAGATTGTCCATCTCTCATGAAATGCCTGTTGAAATTAAATCACTTACCTTTGGATTGGCAGTGTAATTCCTTCCACATTAGAGTACCAGATCTGCCAACGATAATAATGATGTCAGTCTAATGATTAAGTTGCACCTAACTCAATCCATAGAATTTTCAGTTGATTCTTATGCATGTGCTGGTTGAATATTGAATATGAATAAAGAAAAACAATGGGTGCTTTTGAACTGTTGCAGAATATTATTTAGTAGTACAAAAGAACTAAGAAATCTGCCATAGAAAAACTAGACAGGGTGCTCTTTAGAGACAAGAATGACTGTGCTTTCTTCTCATGTGCTTTTGGCATATTGTTCAGTTGTGTACCACAGTTAAATTCAGTTTGAACAATCCTGATCCTTATTTTCCTCATTGAAGAGGGCATAGTGATGTTTTCTGAGCCTTAAGCCATTTAAATGATTGCTTGTATGCAGTTTGAGTAAGAAGATAGATGTATTATTTATTTTATCTAAATATTGACACTGCGTCTGAGAGGAAATGAAATCTATAGAGAATCGAGTCTATGGAGAATCTCTTCTGGTCCTGCTTATCACTACATTTTCATTAGACTGAGGAATTTCAACATAAAATTGTCTCATAAAATGTAAAATTAATTATGTTAAAAATGAAAGAAAACAGAAAAGCAAATATCAAATACAAAACCAAAATACTAAATAATTGAAAAAAATTTCCACTTTCTCAACAATAATTTCTTAGTAGATTTAGTGAGTTGTTTATTTATTTAAGTGATAAATCCCTATCAGAATTAATATACTTTTTCAAATTAGTTTTCTTTTTTACTATGTTGCTTTTTGGTTGATCCATTAATCATCAGCATCAGGTGGTGAAAATGCAGGATTTCAGTCTAAACTAGAATGCCTAGAATCAGGATTTGCAATTGTAACAAGACTACCAGGTATTATTAGAGTCTGGAGTATCTACCCCATGTCACTGAGTCTTTTCTAACTCATAGAGATCTTCCAATGACATAAATCTTAAAAAATAAAAAAAAAGAAGAAGAAGAAGAAAAGAGAGAGATTGTCTGTCTTTCTCCCAGGGAATTTCTGATGGATTAGAAATGCTGGCCTTTCAGTCACCAGGCTGATACATTACGCGGTATACATGAGGGCTCTGGATTAAACCATGTGTCTGTCTTTGAAGTGCTTTTCTTTTTTTTTTTTTAATTAATT
>NW_006399897.1:1492057-1493331 GCF_000299155.1 Elephantulus edwardii | reverse complement strand
CCTCTGGCTCTTCACACTGTGCTCTCCACCTCCGCCATCTTCCAAATCCCTGAAGTGCTTTTCAAGATGAAGTATGCAATAAAGGTTAAATTGGAGCTTGATATGAACTATCATATGTATATGAAGTTCATGCAATAGATGGAAGAAAACTTTTTATGCATGGTCTTCTTAAAAATTCTTCAATTTAAGAAAACCACATTTTTTTTAAATGTAGCAGTAAAAAAGTCCTGCTGACTAAATATTCTATCTCTTCATAGAAACTATATAACTCAAAATAATATACCCTTTTAACATGCCAAAGTGACCTGGCATTTTTGTGAGCTAGAACAGAACTGTGGTCTGATTGTCTAGTGCATATGAAATTTTGCTACCAACAGCAAGTTCATATCCACCAGCTGCTCCAAGGGAGAAAGATGAGCAATTTCTATTGTGTGATTAACAATCCCTGAAAAGCCATTAAAGGGTCAGTTATCAACTCAGTTCCTACTCAAAGAAAGACAGAAAAAACTTACTGGACCTGTTTAAAAGGAAAGGAGGACTTTTGAGAGCAAATGGTATTTTTAGGCAAGAGTTGTTACAAAGCCAGAAGGATGATAGCCATTTGCACAACTGTCTGAAAAGTGGAGACTGAGAAAAGGTTTCTCTGGGTTGTTGTTTTTTTTTTTTTTTTTTTTTTTTTTTTAAATATAACTTTCCCCTTTTAATCGAAAGAGAAATATCTCCAAGGTTGACTTCTCTTAAAGTTGCTGTAACTGAGAACATTTAAAGTTCATCTTGTAACCTGTACTCCACACATTCTTGGAATTTGTGCTAGAAGAGTCTCCTTACTCAAGTTACCTAAATGAACTTAATCAACTCAAAGAATGTCACATATTTCTAGACTTTCTTGGCTTTGACAAAAAGATGTTGTAATATCTTAATTATCCTTCTGGAGTCTATGTATGACCTATAAAAAGTTATACTTTGACTAATTTGACTGTGTGGATCATAACCAACTGTGGCTGACTCTGAGAAGAATGGGAATCCCCGAACATTTAATCGTGCTAATGCAAAACCTATACTTGGACCAGGAGGCAGTCGTCAGAACAGAGCAGGGTAATACTGCATGGTTCAAAATTGGAAGGGTACACGCCAGGGGTATGTCCTGTCTCCATACCTTTTCAACCTGTATGCAGAGCAGATTATCCGGGAGGCTGGGCTCTATGAGGAGAATTGTGGCATCAGGATTGGTGGAAGATCTATTAACAATCTGCATTATGCAGATGACACAACCC
>NW_006399897.1:1481765-1491163 GCF_000299155.1 Elephantulus edwardii | reverse complement strand
TCTAAGTATTTATTCATAATCATTTAATACTTTTCTCCAGTAATTTTAATACTTTATTTCATATTTTTATACAGTACCACAATTCAAAGGCATCAATTCCTCTTCTGTCATCTCTAGTCATTGACCAGCTCTCTGAAGCATACCAAGTAATTAGGAAGACCATGGCCTGGATTAGCCACGGTATGCACATGAGACAACCCTGCTTGCTAAAACTGAAGAGGACCTGAAGCATTTGCTCCAGAAGGTCAAGGATTGAAGTCTTCATTATGAGTTGAAGCTCAACATCAAAAAAGACAAAGATCTCAAGACTGGGCCAATTGGCAGCCCTATGAAGGATGGAGAAGAGATTGAGGTTGTTAACAGTTATAGCTTGTTCAGTTCCATAGTCAATTAACATTCTTGACACCAACAGTCGGGAAATCAAAAGACAAATTGCATTAGGTAAATTTACTGTCAGGGACCTTTCCAAAGTACTGAGAAGCAAAGACTATTTTTCATCCTGTTGTTGTTTATCATTAGGTCAGAACCGACCTATAGCTGACCCTCTGATGGGTTTTCAGAGGCAGTTAATCACACTGGAGGAGATTGCCCATCCTTCTCTTATGGAGCCACTAGTGGCCTCAAACTGTATGCCTTCAGGATTGCAGCACAGTACTCTTGCCTTTAGACGGCCAGAGCTCCCAGTCTCTATCCTAGGCACTATAAAAATATGTTGTAGAGTACTTAGTACCTCCTTGACCCTTACTAATTAGAGACTCTCTCTCTCTCTCTCTCTCTCTCATTTTCACTCTCTCTCATTGCAGTTGGGATGGAAAGAAATCATAACTGACTTTCCAAATTGAGTTTCTATGTCCGTTAGTCACAAAGGAAGAGATAGACCATCTTTCTCCCTTGGAGCTGCTGGTAGAGTCAAACAGCTAGAGAAGAATGGCCTTTGAGTTAGCAGTGAAGTTCCCAAAGACCATGTCACCAGAGCCGCCTGTCACCAGCACCCCCTTGGTATGAGTAGTGTCAACCAAATCCCAAGTTCATAGCAGTTAAATATTTTTATAAACATTTTTGCAATGTCATCACTGCGAATTAGTCTTGTACTAAATTTTCCTTCTTAAAGTTAAAAAAATTAAAAATCTGAAAGTTATTAATAAGAGATATAAATTACTTTGACTTTCTCTCTTTTTAAAAAATTATTTTGTATTGGTTTACATTCACAATTAATATTCATTTTGTTTGTTTAAGATACATTGTGTTTAACACATAGTTTCATTCATGTTGTGTGAAATACAATCATTCCCATAAATTGTGTTTTATAAAGTTAATCAACATTGATCTTTGCCCACTATTAATTATCCCATGTTTTCAGATCCACACTGAATTTTTCCTACTTTCTTCACCCCTCTCTCTGCCTCCCAAACTCTATGATCTTAGGATTTTCCTTCTCCCTACCCTTAGTCCTCCATCTCTCTCCCTTTCGCTTGTTGAACTTTTGTACACATCTTACAAGTTATCCTTGATATTTGCAATAATAGTCTTGTGCAGAAATTGCTCATTTGAGACTGAGTTAGTTCACTCAGCATAATGCTCTCCAGCCTTTCCCATATCGTACAGCAGTATTTTAAAATCATTGCTCCTAAGAGCTTCATAGTACTCCATCATGAGAATGTTTCACAATTTGGCAGCTACAAGTTCCTGATTTCCATAAGCTCTATTCCTCCTGAAATTTCATAATATCAGATTCTTGATTCTCTTTCATAGTTCCTCTGATTTCTGATCTTTTATTTTTCTGACTCACAGGCAGATGATTTAAATCTTCCAGCTCTTTTGAGGGAAGATCCCAATTCAACAGCAATACATTGGTTGTTTGGATTTTTTAAAAATAAAATTTTACTTTATACTTGTATACTTACAAAGTTTGTACACATTGTTTTCCCACCGGATCTTTCCCATTTCCTTTACGCATCCCACCCTCTACCCATTTGAGAGACTATATGATTACTCCTCTTCCCATCCTCATCCCTCTGCTCCCCTCTCCTTGGATCTTCATATGCATTTTATGAGTTATCTTACTGTTCGTACAACTATGGTCTTATACAGTATTTTCCTTTTGGGACTGAATTAGTTCACTTAACACAATGCTCTCCAGTCCCTCTCAAGTTACACAGTGCTTTTTAAAACCATTGTTCTTGTATGCTGCATAGTATTCCATCATGTGAATATACCATTTCTCAATCCATTTGGGGCTCTTTCCATGTTCTTGTGATCATGAATAATGCTACTTCAAGATGGTGTACATATTTCTGTTTGTGCCTCAGTTATCATTTTCTTGGGTATATTCCAAGCAGTGGAAAAGTTGTGTCATATGGAATCTCTATGTTCAGCTTTTTGAGGAAATGCTAAACTGCCTTCCGGAGAGGTTGTACCATTTTACAATCCCAGCAACAGTGTATGAGAGTTCTTAAGTCTCCACACCCTCTCCAAAATTTATAAATGCTCTCCTGCTGCACTTTGTCTGTGCAACTGGGGTGATATGGTATCTCATTGTGGTTTTGATTTGCATCTCTCTTATTGCAGCAATTTTGTGCATGTATTCATGTGTCTGTTGGCCATCTGAATTTCTTTCTCCTTGAAAATTATTTCCATGTCTTTTGCCCATTTTGTAATTGTGTAATTGTGCTATTCATTTGGTTTTTCGTTTTGTTTTTTGTCTTTTGTTTTTCTCTCAGGAGGGACAGGAATATCCTGTAAACTTTTGATGTGAGACCCTTGTCTGAAATGGTATTGCCAATTTTTTTCTCCTCCAGTCAGTATATTTTCTTTTCATTTTGGTGAAAATGTTTTTGATACACACAGTGATTTACTAATTAGGAGATCTCATACATCAATTTTATCCTCTCCAGATTAAGCATTTCTGGATGTATTTGGCAGTCTATACCATAAACTGTGCCATCTAATCTTGCTATTCTTTATGGTTTGGGGCTTTATTCTCGGGTCTCTGATCCACCTTGGTTTGATTTTTGTGTATAGATTGAGATGTGGATTCTGTTTCAGCTTTCTGCAGGTAGCAGTTCAGTTTTGCCAGCACTATTTGTTAAAGAGGTTTTCGTTTCCCCTTTGACAGTTTTTCTTTCCTTGTCAAACACCAGTTGACCATAGATAGATGCGTCCATTTCTGGATTCTCAATTCTATTACAGTGGTCTATTTGTCTGTCATTGTACCAATACCATGCTGTTTGGGTTACTACCACTGTATAGTAAGTTTTGAAGTCAGGGAGTGCTGTGTCTCCTACTTTAATTTTGTTTTTCAGAAGTACTTTGCTTATTCGGGGTCTCTTTCATCTCCAAATAAACTTGTCAATTTCATTTCGATCTCCTTGAAAAATGAATTTGGTATCTGTGTTGGGATTGTATTGAATTCCTTTCGGTAGGATTGTTATTATCACAATATTGAATTATCCTATTCATGAACAGGGAACATTTTTTCTATTTATTTAGGTTTTCTATTATGTCTCACAGAAATGTTCTGTAATTTTCTTTACGCAGGTCTTTTGTGTCTCTAGTTATGTTTGCTTCCACGTATCTCAATTAGTAGTTGGTTATTGTAAATGGTATTGTGTCTTGGCTTCCTTCTCAGAGTTCTCTATTTTACTGTAGAAGAATCCAACTGATTTTTAGATATCGGTCTTACATCCTGCCACTCCACTACATTGATCTACTAGCTCTAATAGGTTTTTTTGTTGAGTCTTTTAGGTTTTTCTGTGTACACTCTCATGTCACTTGCATATACCAATAGTTTAACTATATTTTTATCAAGCTGGATGCCTTTTATTTTCTTCTCTTTTCATATTGCCCTAGCAAATATCTCCCATACAATATTGAGTAGAAATGATGTCAGTGGGCATCCTTGTCTTTCTCCATTGAGAATTATATCGGATCTTGGTTTTGCATATATACTTTTGAAAAAAATTCTCTTCTATTCCAATTTTGCTGAGTTTCTTTATCAAGAAGGGCTGTTGAATTTTGTCAAATGCCTTTTCTGCATCAATTAGGAAAATCATATAGTTTTTGTTTTCTGCTTTGTTATTATTAATATGGTGAATTATGTTGATTGTTTTTCTTCTGTAGATACATCCTTGCATACCTGTTATGAATCCTACTGGATCATGATGAATTATTTTTTATGTGTTTTTGAATTCTATTGGCTAGGATTATGTAAAGCATTTTTGCATCTCTATTCATGAGATATAATGGCCTGTAGTTTTCACTCTCAATAATATCTTTGCCTGGTTTTGGTATTAGGGTTGTGTTTGCTTCACAGAATAACTCTGGAAGTGTTTCTCTTTTTCCATTTTTAAAAACACTCTAAGTAGAATTGATGATAAATGTTCTCTAAATGTTTAGTAGAATTGAGCTGTGACACCATCTTGCCTAGGAATTTTCTTTCTTATTTAAAAAAAAAATCTACTGGTTTATGTACAAAATTTGAATACATTGTTTCCAATTTTTTTTTAATTTCCCTCACCTCCCACTCACCAAACTGTACAGCTACATCATTAAACCCTTCACTCTCTACACATCCTCATCTCTCTGCTTCCAACCTCCCCCACTTCTCATGGATCCTTATACTAATTCTACAATAATGGTTCTATACAATATTTATCCTTGTGGGACTGAGTTCGCTCAGCATAATGTTTTCCATGGGGAAGTCTTTTCCTGACCTTTTCAATTTCTTCTTTTGTGATGGGTTTGTTCAATTGTTCTACATCTGTCCAGGTCAATCTGGATACAATATGAGTATAAAGAATAATGTTCATTTCCTTTAGATTTTCAAATTTTCAGAATATAGTTTTTCATGGTATACCAATGTTATTAATTAAATTTCATCTGATGTTATTGTGATGTCACCTCCACCTTGTTTTAATAGTCATTATCTGTGTCTTCCCTCCCTCTCCCTTTTGTTAAGTTTTTTCCAACTCTAAAGTAGATGGTTTAAATCTTCCAGCTATTCTGAGGAAGGGTCAAAATTCAACAGCAATAAGTTAGTTGTTTGAATTTTTATTTTTAAACCTTGAACTCACATGAATTTTCAGTTCTTGTCATTTAACTCTTTATCATTGCTGCCGGAAGTTCAAGTGGGATTTAGAAGAGGCTGTGGCACCAGAGAGAATCATTGCTGATGTCAGATGGATCCCGGCTGACAGTAAGGAATACCAAAAGAATGTCTATTTGTACTTTGCAAAGGCATTTGATTTTGCGGATCATGACAAGTTGGGACTGACATTGAGAAAAATGACAATCCCAGAGCACTTGATTGTGCTCATGAGGAACCTATACCTGGGCCCGGAAGCTGTTGTGTCAACAGAGCAGGGGAGAGCTGCATGGTTTGGAATTAGGAAGGGTAGGAAGGGAGTGTGCCAGAGTTGTATTCTCTCTATATACCTATTCAATCTTTATGCTGAGCAAATTATCCGAGAAGCTAGACTCTATGAAGAAGAGTGTGGGGTCAGGCTTGGAGAGAGACTCATTATTAACCTGCACTATTCAGATGACATAATCTTGTTTGCTGAAAGTGAGGAGGACTTGCACTTGTTGCATAAGTTCAAGGAATGCAGCCTTCAGTACAGATTGTGTCTCAATATCAAGAAAACAAAATTTCTTACAACTGGTCCGATAGGCAGTGTCATGACGGATAGACAGGACATTGAAACTGTCAACAGTTTTACTTACTTGAACCAAAATTAACACCCTTGGTACTAGCAATCAGGAAATAAATAAGGAGACAAAATGCACTGGGAAAATCTGCAGTTAGGGACTTTTCCAAATTATTGAGGAGTAGTGATGTCAGTTTGAGGACTATGATGTTTCTGATTCAGGCAATAGTTTTCCTGATTACTAGCTATGCATCTGAGACCTGAACAATGAATTAGGATGACAGGAAAAAGACAAACAAAATTTATGTCTTTGAGCCGTGGTATTGGAGAAGACCACTGAATATCCCATGGATGGCCAAGAGAATCAACAGATATGTCTTGAAGAGAGTGCAGCCAGAGTGCTCTTTGGAGACAAGAATGAGGAAGGTTTGCCTAACATACTTTGGACATGTTACTGGTATGTGCTATTCTTTGGAGAGGAACATGATGTTGGGAAGGGTGGAGGGCCAGTGAAAGAGAAGAAGATCCTCAACCAGGTGAATTGACAAGGGCTACAAAGGGCTCTTGTGTGTCAGGAAGTGTGAGCATGGTGTAAGACAGAACAGGGTTCAGATCTTTTGTCCATTGTGTTGCTGTAAGTTGTACTCAACTTGATGGCACCTAACAACAACAACAGCATGATAATAATCACTTTCATGATTTTCATTTATCTCTTATATGATGATTATTTCTGTATCTTCATTTATAATACTTGGAAACTCCTGAATGCTTTCTTTTCTATATATCCACTCTTGAAGATAATAACACAAATGCTTAATTTGTTCACTGTGTATTCCTACATTTCCAAACATACATTATATTCATCATGTATATTCTTTGTTATTTCCTGTCCTTATTACCCGCTAACTCTCTACTCCTTTTCAAATTAAATATGCTTCTGAATTCTGATTATTTCACCATATCTGCTGAATTCAGTATTTCTCATCTATCACCATGAAGCAAAAGTAATAATCTGTGGTCTCATCAACTCTTGTCTCCATTATTTTTACATTTTCTGATATACTACTCAGGATGTCACCTTCCCACATCTTGTTCCATTGTAATGTGCATTAACCTGACATAGTCATTGTCTGTGAAGTAAATATGAATATGGCATTTCATTGATCAAAAGACTTCCACCATCATCCTTTGCTTTCTGAGTATATTACAAACTCTTAGTACGGTGTTTGAAACCCTTTAAAACAACAAAAACAACAAAAACAAACAAAAAAAACCCCCAAAGCTCACCTGTAGGGAATTAGTTTCTTTCTCACATCATATTGAAGGCTTTTACTCTTTCATATAATCAAGTGGCTTTCCCCAATACTTGGCTGACGATTTCTTATTGGCCTTTCCTGACAAAGCTTAAATACTCCTTCTCTTTGAAATTCTAGACAGAAATAGCCACTTAAAATATTATTCACATTGGTTTACAAATCTTACTTTGTGCTTGTGCTTCAGTTCTCATATTCTTAGGGTATATTCCAAAGTAGTGGAATATCTGGGTCATGTGGAATTTCTATGTACTATTATTGTAGAATGAGTATAAGGATCCAATAGGGGTGGGAGAGGCAGGAAGCAGAGGGATGTGGATGTGCAGGGGGAGGGGGATTAATCATTAAGTTGTACAATTAAATGGGTGAGGGGGTGAGGGAAATTGCAAGAATTTGTTGAAATTTGTATTCTAATTTTGTAAATAAAGTAATAGAAAAAGAAAAAATTCACATCTATCTTAATGGATTGTAAGTAATTTAAAGTTTTCTTTTCTCCTGATGTACTATCAGATTTAAAATTACGTGCTTTTTTTCTACTTGCATTCTAGATTTCATCTTTTTTTTAAAAAAATTGCTTAAAACAATTCATGTACTTTGTGTTTTATTCATTATATTGTGTTTCAGAAAATCATTTGTCTACATTGTATTTTATGTAATTAATTGAAATTTATCTATACATATTACCAAGACCTATTGAATCTTTCCCATTATTTACTTATCTGGTATAATTATTTGCCTGAAAACTAAATAACTTTAATATATGCATTTATTTTATGAAAAAAATAGAAACATAAAAAAGAAATATTATCTGTTTAAGCATGTTTTCATATACATGGGTACATTTGTAGATTTGTGTGGATTGACAGAGAAAATGACAGATTGTCTGAGACACAAAAGAGAAGCAGGTACACTTAAAATTATTCTTTATTTGGTTAATATTATCTAAATTATATAAACCTCAGTATAATACTTCGAAAAGTTCTTTTTTTCCCGAGTTAAGTAAAAATGCAACTGTTTTAAGGAAAAAAAATAATGGTTTGAACATATTGTAACATAATTGCTTTCACATTTTAATCATATTAACTGCTAATTAATTTCATGTTTCTCAAAAACAGGAATGTAGTAATGCACTTTAGAATATAATAAAAAAGGAAATGTATGGTTCTATTTGCTTTTCCATTTTTAAATTCCAGAAGCCCTCATTAAAGAATCTTCTTTACTGAGTGTTTTCTTTGCATTCTGCTTAAATGCAAACAACTCTCAGAAACCTCAGCCAATGAATTCTATCATCTTCACAACACTAACATATAAAGCTCATATTTCAGCTCCACTCATTCTTTGCAAAAGACTCTGAATCAAAGCTCAAAATTGATGCAATCTTGAAAATGAAAGTCTGGTGCTTTATCCTGTAATCTTCTTCAAAATATTGACTCAGTGTCCATGGATGTTCATCATAACTAGGGGATAAATCAGGAAGGCTCTCTTAATGAAGTTTGATCAGCGACTGCAGACACACATGTTCTCAGGGCCTAGTCTAATAACTGAGTCAATATGTTCAAACCCATTGTCTATGTGGACTAATTGCATTAGAGGACAGTGATCTTTGCTCAGTAGTCCTAATTGTTTTAGGAGATCAAGGATAGCTGATTATTTGCAGCATTTACTGGGAAGTGGGGAATAAGACATCATCCATTTGTAACTTTATTTAGTATAATTTGATCAGAGTAAAATACACTGAGTTAAGAATCAACTATATAAAGGCAAAATAATTTAGTGTTCAGGTAAAACTTTTACCTGAAAGTTTCTTTGCCATTACCATTTATATGTGTATCTATTAAAATCCAACACCACTACTCTCAATTTTATTTCACTTTATAGTCATTCTATAGTGTTGCAGACCAAGGGTAAAGTATTTTTATAATTATTAATAATGAGATGGACAGCCAGGAATAAGATAGAACAGAGAGCATAAAACAGGGGGCTAGCAGCTCTTGACTGTAACAGCAACCCATTCCAGCTTCCCTGCATCTTTATTGAAAATTATCAGGAAGTAAATCCATTCAAGAAAAGCCTATCTACACACCAGTTCTACAAGATGCATCGGGAAACATTATGACTAAACTTCAGAGATATTGATCCCAACATAAGGAACTACCATCAGCTGATGTGTTTGGAATCACAGAAGCCATGGAAGCTTCATATATAAGTTATTAGATGGAGGGCTGGTCAAAGGGAGATAGATGTGAAGGGAGGGGGTAGAAGTGGATGGGTATCCTGGTGGATAGTAGAGCAGGGAAATAAGTGGATAAAGACGCGTGTGAGAAAGGCAGGGACAACACTGCCACTAAAGTTAACTCTGCAATAAGGGATATACCTTTAACTTGCTGGTCTATCTGATACTTCTCTAAATCTGAACATTCACATTAAGACAGACTAGGAA
>NW_006399897.1:1445381-1479082 GCF_000299155.1 Elephantulus edwardii | reverse complement strand
CTCCTTGGAGGCAAGGATTCTGAGGCTCCGTCTAACATACTTTGGACATGTTGTGAGGAGAGACTGGTCCTTAGAGAGGGACATCATGCCTGGGAGGGTGGAGGGACAGCGCAGGAGAGGAAGGCCCTCTGTGAGGTGGATTGATTCAGTGACTGGGATAAGTGGGATGGGAATGTCAGAGACAGTGCAATTGGCCAGGACAGAGCAGAGTTTAGGGCTGTTGTACATAGGGTGGCTATGAGTTGCAAGTGACTGGAAGGCACATAACAACAACAACAACAAATCACAAAGATAATTCAATGCAAATGAAGCCAAGCTCTTTCTATTGAAAACCTCTTCTTGACTCACGATGGAGGGATTAGCAAATGCAAAAATCTGGTAATCCCTTAAGGATTTAGTACCTCAGGTTGAACTCTAGCTTGTACCTCACCTCCTCCACATCCTGATAGCATTCCTTCATTACAAATATTTAGTATTGGCTTCCCATGCTGTAGAGCAGGATAGATATGTTCTGGGGGCCCCAGTCTGCAAGGAGTTGCACTGCTAACGCAAAGCCTGTCTCTGCCTCTTGTCAGCAGTGGTTCCTTAGGAAAAGGATGGGCAATCGCTTTTGTGTGATTGTCAGCTTCAGAAAACGATCAGAGGGCCAACTATTGCATGTTCCAACTTGAAGGTAATGAGCATGAATTTTAAAACTTTATTTCATTTCTACATTAAGCTGAGTTTAGTAGATGCTGTGGTACCAGGGATAGCATTGCTGATGTCAGAAGGCTTCTTCCTGAAAATAAAGAATACCAGAAACATTTTGTTTTATCTTTTTTTATATTGATCATGCAAAGGTATTTGTGTGGATAATAACAAATTATGGCTACCATTGAGAAGTCTAGGAAACACAGGACACTTAATTATGCCTGTACAAAATCTATAACTAGACCGCACACTATTGTTTACACAGAGCAAGGGAACACCGTTGTTTATATTGTGAACTATCCCATATCTGACTCTGTGGTGGATATTCAGGGGCAGTTAATCTCATTGAAGAAGATTGTCCAACTTTCTCCTGCAGAGCAGGCTCTGAATTTGAACCATGTACCTTCAGGATTGCAGCACAGCTTCTTACCACCAGAGAGCCCTGTAATTTTAACTAGACCAAAACTGTTGTTAAAACAGAACAAGATAAATACTACATAGTGTAAAATCAGGAAAGATGTGTGTCAGGGTTCCATCTTTTTTCCATAATTATTCAACATGTATGATGAGCAATTATCAGAGTCATTGTATCAAAAGAAATTAGTAGACACAGAAGAATTTCATGAAACAACATATGAGCAAGAGCCTGTTGTGATGAAGGAGGAAGTTCAAGCTGCTCTGAAGAACTGGCAAAAAAAATCAAGGTCCCAGGGATTGATGACACACCAGTTGACATATTTCAACAAACAGACGCTGCCCTGGATGTGTTCACCAAGTTGTGCTAAGAAATCTGGAGGACAACCACCTGGCCAACTCACTGGAAGAGATCTATATTTGTTCCCATTCCAAAGAAGGTGATATGATACAGTGTGGAAATTATCGAACAATATCATTAATACCACATCTAAGCAAGATTCTGCTGAAGATAAAGAACTGTGATATGTTCAGGTTAAGTTTAGAAGAGGTCATGGTACTAGGAACATTATAGGTAAGGTTAGATGGATCTTGGCTGAAAGCAGAGTACTAGAGGAATGCCTATCTCTATTTCATTGACTATGCAAAGGCTTTTGACTGTGTAGACCACAACAAACTGTTGCTGACTCTGAGAAGAATGGGAATCCTAAAACATTTGATTGTGCTTATGCGAAACCTATACTTGGACTAGAAGACAGTCACTGAACAGAGCAAGGAAATACTGCATGGTTCAAAATTGGGAAGGGTGTGCACCAAGGATGTGTCCTGTCTCCATATATTTTCAATCTATATGTGGAACAGATTATCCAGGAGGCTGGGCTCTATGAGGAGAAATGTGGCATCAGGATTAGAGGTAGACTCATCAACAATCTGCATTTTGCAGATGACACAATGCTGTTTGCTCAAACTGAGAAGGACCTGAAACTCTTGCTGCAGAAGGTGAAGGACTGCAGCTTTCAAAATGGATTAAAGCTAAACATCAGGAAAACAAAAATTCTCACCCCTAGGCCGATTGCAGCATCAGGATACATGGTGAAGAGACTGAGATTGTTAGTAGCTTTAGTTTGCTTGGCTCTACAATCAACACTCTTGGCACCAGCAGCCAGGAAATTGAAAACTTTTATTGTTCTCTATACAGTTATTCATATACATTGTGCTTCATACATATACATTGTTTTACATGTTCATTCATCTACATTGTGTTTTATATAATTAATAACTATTTTTTATCTTCTCCTTTCTCCCTACTAATTTTCCCCCTTTCTTTTCCCCTTCTGAACAGTTGTACACATCCTGATCCTATTGGCTACTTGCAATAGCCATATTCTAGTTTGTCAGTTCTTTCCAGGATGATCTTCTCTTGTCCTGATATTTTACAGTGTTCATTGACTGTATCTTCTATCTCTGCGTTTTCAATCCCTCCCACCCACTGTAGTTACCCTCCTATTTTCACAGTAAGATTTATCAATACTGCTCTATTTACTACTATTTTTCGAAATGAAAACAGGTTCCGAAACATCCTATGGTTTTTTTCACACTGAACCCTCCAATGGGTTTTTCAAAAAGGCTGTAAGTAAAATGGGTGGGAATGCCCATCCTTCTCCTGCAGAGCTGATAGTGGATTTGCATCATCAGAGAGGTATAACAGTTTAGTTGACAGTACATCATTCTACTTTGCTATCAGAAATAATGTAAAATTCAAGTTCTAACTAACACCCTCCAACAGGGTTTGTACATTTGTTGGATTGTTTTTAAGGGTTTTTGTTTGTTTGTTTCTTTTAGTTTTTAAAAGTTATAAGTTCTACATTTGTTTGTAGAATATAGATCTTGAATTGTTTATTTTATTTTGACCCAATGATGTCTTTTTTTTGTTTGAAGAATAGAATAATGTGCAGCTGCTGCTCTATCAGGTTGACTGGCAAGTAATTGTAGAGCTTCATCCTAATTAGATCAATAGAAGCTAATCCCTATGAGAGTATAAATAAAGCTTGCCAATTACACACTTAATTTAGAAAGAAGTAGTACTATTTACAACAAGTGGAACCATTATGACTTTTCTATTTCTCTTCTCCCTGCCTTTGCTACATCAGTGAGCTGCAGATGTAACCAGTTAGAAATGTGAGAAGGGGGTGGCACCGAGGTTAGGAAGAGCCCCTATTGGTTGATTAGTCATCACTATTTTGATACATATGGGTTGAAAAAAGATAAATGATTTTTTTTAAGGTCACATTAGTGTATAATAATTGTTTTATTTAAACTTACCTAAGTGGTAGAAAACCCAGGACAATTATATGTACCTATTTTAAGTGTCTCCAAATCATTCCTTTTTTGTTATCTCCAGAAAAGGTCAAGTGGAAATACACTACAGCAATCTGAGAGCTGTGATTGTGCAATAGAAGCAGAGTTCAAGACAATTCTCAATTATCAGTAATAATTAAATAGTCTTTGTACTGAACAGCTTTAACTCTGAAAAAGAAATGTGCATACACTGTACACTGAGTTACTTTCTATTGACCAATAATTGATCTAGCCCTTGGCCTTTCTTTCTGTGTAGAATCACTAACAATAATAGGGTTATTGATATCAGGAATAGCCAGAAATTGACCATTATTTTTTCCATATTTTTCTTTAACAAAATGCGTTTTTTAAGGATTTAATCATTATATTTTCTTCAGTATAGATTTTATAGTTATTTAAAATAAATTTGCCAATTTATTTTTTCTTTGATTTTAAGCACAGTTATGTAAATAAACCTAATATTTTACATTTAACCACTCTGTGTGTGTGTGTGTGTGTGTGTGTGTGTGTTTTCACTGGGTTTGTGAAGATAGATGCTTTGGATACTGTATTTTTACACAAATAACAAACCTATTCGTTGCTAAATGAGCCATTGTGGTGAAGTGAGTTAAGGATTGACCAACTCAAAGAAAAGTTGGAAGTTCTAATGTATAAGCTGCTCCTCAAGAGAAAGAAGTGGCAGTATGCTTTTGTAAAGTTTTATTTCCTTTGAAGCGTTATGAGACAATTATATTCTGTTCTATAAGTTCTATGTTTTGGAATCCCATCAAACACTAAGTTTAAATTATTTTATTTGACATATACATCAACTTGTTTTCATAAGTGCTATTGATTTGTGTTTTTACAGAATCATGTTAAAAGCTATTGACATACCACAATTACGAAGTGCCTTGATGGGAGGTACTGGTAAAAAAATGTAGAATGTATACTATATTTGCATAAAATATCTTGATTGTTGAATACAATGTCATTGTGATAATTATGCTAAAAGAATGAAATATTAATATTAATAGTATTTTTTCCTAAGTGATAATAATTATGGTTTCTATGATGTTGATGTAAGATTAATTTTACATGTGAATTAAAATATCTGTGAAAGATTCATTACTGATCATAGTTGTGCTATTTTGTATTTCTTTTCCTGTAAGGAGAACATCTTTCTGGCACTGACCATCACAATACAGCTTTAGAGCAGTCTCCCCTCTATGGCCTCTCTGGGAACATGATGAGTTTCTTCATATTTAGGCTGAAAAAGTAGTTATTCTGTTTCACAGAAGAAAGTGGTATGACATTTATCTTGAGCTCACATGTCATTCTTTTTTTATAATTTTTATTGATATTTTAATGAAAGTTTACAGAAAAGTACTATTTACATTCATTCATTGTTGTACATTTTCCTCCCTACTTAGCCCCAGTTTGCTTTCTCTTTAAAAATAGTCTTTTATTGTCACACAATTTCCTCCTTCCATCCCAACCCCCTGAACTATGTTGCTATGTACTTCTTATTCTATTCTTTTGTCATGCAAATAATAACGAATCATATTTTTCTTCCAGACAGTTCTTTGCCACATCTATTTCAATGCAGTGTTCACTGTTTATCCCCTTTTCCCTTAGTTTTCCCCCACACTCCATTCCAGTCCGGTTTTATAACAGTGGCATTGTGCAGTATTTGTCCTTTCGTGACTGAGATATTTCATTCAGCATGATGTCCTCAAGGTTACCCAATCTGTACAATATTTTATTAAGTCTTTGTTTTTCAGTGTTGCATATATAACATTGTGTGAATATACCATAGCTTCTCTATCAGTTCATTTGCTAATGAGCATTTGTGTTGCTTCCTTCTCTTTGCTATTGTGAACATTGCAACCATAAACACGGATGTACATATATCTGTTTGAGTGGCAATTCTGGTGTCTTTAGGGTATTTTTCCAGTAGTGGAATTGCTGGGTCAAATGGTATCTTTATTTGCAACTTATTGAGAAAGCGTCATACTGCCTTCCATAGCTGTTGTACTACCATTTTACACTCTCACCAACAGTGAATAAGGGCTCCAATTTCTCCAAAACCTAGCCAGTATTTGTTGTTTGCTGCTCTGTTGAGCTTTGCTATTGATACCGGGATGAGATGATATTTCATAGTTGTTTTGATTTGCATCTCTCTTAGAGCCATGGATTTTGAACATTTCTTCATGTGTTTATTCACCATTGTAATGTCTTCTTTGGTGACGTTGTCTGTTCATATCCTGTGCACATTTTCTGCTTGGGTTATTTACCTTTATCTTGTTGAGGTACTGGAGTATTGAATAAATTCTATATATAAGTCCTTTATCATGCATCACATGTCATTCTTAAGCCTCAGATATTATGTGTGTTTGGTGTTTAGATCAAATTCAAATACATTACATATATTAAGAAAAGGTAAAAATGAATCATTTTAGAGTATCAGGGAGGTTAGGCTCTATGAGGAGAAATGTGGCATCAGGATTGGTGGAAGATCCATCAATAGATTTGCACTTTGCAGATGACACAACCCTACTTGCTTAAACTGAGGAGGACTTGAAGCACTTGCTGCAGAGGTTCAAGGACTGCATCCTTCAATATGGACTGAGGCTCAGTATCAAGAAGACAAAGATTCTCACTACTGGTCCAATTGGCAACATCGGGATGGATGGTGCAGAGATTGTGATTATTCACAGCTTTAGTCTGCTTGGCTCCACAGGCAACACTCTTGGCCCCAGCAGCCAGGAAATTAAAAGACATATTGCAATTGGAAAGTCTGTTGTTAGGGACCTCTACAGGGTACTGAAGAGCAATGGTGTCACTCTGGAGACTAAGGTGCACCTGATAGCACCTGATACAGGCCATGGTCTTTGCAATTAGTTATTATGTGTCAGAGAGTTAGACAATGACTGGGGAGGATATAAGGTGAATTGATGCCTTTGAGCTGTGGTGCTGGAAAGAGTATTGAATGTACTATGGTCTGCTAAGAAAACAAACAGGTTCATCCTGAAGAGGGTTAAACCAGCCTGCTACATGGAGGCAAGAATTCTGGGGCTTCGTCTGACATACTTTGGACATGTTGCAAGGAGGGATCAGTCCTTAGAGAGGGACATTATGCTTGAGAGGGTGGAGGGACAGCGCAGGAGGGGAAAAGCCTCTATGAAGTGGATTGATTCCACCTGGGAATCAATGGGAAGGGTGTGAGATTGGCACAGGACAGAGGAGGGTTTAGGTCTGTTGTACATAGGGTCGTAATTAGTTGCAAGCAACTCAAAGGCACATAACAGCAGCAACAACAACAACAACAACAAATGCAGTTATGCAAAATAAACTAGGAAGGAAGAAAAAGGCATTTCCTAGGAAACCTGGAACAATAGATGTTCAGATGATGCTTGGAATTCTTCTGTTCATCATTCAGATTAATACAGAAAAATTACAGCATTAAGGTACAGACAGATACATAATAGATAGATAGATAGATCGATAGATAGATAGATAGATAGATAGATAGATAGATAGATATAGATAGATAGATAGACAGAAATATATATCACTGAATAAGCTCTGACTCCCAGTGTTATGATACAACAGAGAGAAATATTACGTGGTTCTGTATTATTTTCAGTTAATTGGTATATTTTAGTTCATTGTTAAATTTGTTCAACTCCATATTAATAAAGGTAAGGCAGATTTTCTCTGTTGTCGTCAATCTAAACTTTTCATTGAGAAATTTTGGGAAGGATTGACAGATTTTACTTCCTAGTTCGTTTTATTGTGGGAACTCTGCAGAAATATTTTCACCATGGGTGATTCTTCTGGTATTTGAAATACCAATGCTAACTACTCACATCATAGCAACATAATAACCTGTCACGTTACACTAAACTTACATATTGGTGATAGGTTGTGTGATAGTTGCTTATTAAAAAGAAATTTCTTTCTTTTCAAAAGGCAAATAAAATGGAAACTATGGTGATTAAATGTTCTCTTGTCTCACAGGAAGCCTTGTTGAGTACCCCGAACAAGGGCTGAGAGTCAGGTAAAACAGATACTTTGTGATTACGATCTGGGCTGAGTGACTCTCCCACTCTCTGATTTCTATGTGACTTGGAAGCTTTTAACCTAACAATAAATGATCTTTTTCTTTTTTGCCAAGAGAAAGAGTCTAAAATCAATAATAGAAGTGAAATGAAAGAAAAAGAATGATGTGCTTCTCTTGAATCTCTGAAGGGACTCGAACAGTAAAAACTGCAAAAGAGGCATGAAAACAAAACCCATGTTTCCACCTAGATATCAGCACTATCTTTTCCGGAATCTGACTCTTACTCATTTATATATAACATTTCACATTTCTCCTGTTACATGCATCCACATTTACAATGGGCAGGTGATGACTGATCATCCAGCTGGAGGTCGGGCATGCTTAAACTCTCAGAGGATACTTAACTGTCCTGCAAAAATGGTCATTTCATCATTTAATCAGGTACTTGCATGTAATTGCATTTTGGATACACACGCATTCACACACTCACACAACTGCATTTAGACATCAAAGAGAAACTTTCTAAAGGGCATTTGTTTCTTATGGAAATAAAATAAGAATGAGCTGTATTCAAAGGGTGAGGAAAGCTATACACAGGAGACCTCTGTTTTATTGTGGTTTAGCTCATGGACCAAATATGTTTAGTGGTTTCGGTCTACTTCCTTAGAAAAATGTCCACATTAAAAATGACCACCCAGGTTAGCAGAGTCTGGAATAATGCTAACATCCTAGAAAACAGAAGCTTAGAACCAGAGCCAAAGTCTACCTCTAACTTTTACTAAATTACTTTTCCCTTGGGAAAAAATTTAAGTAGAATCAAGAGAAGTTATTCTATGGATAAAAAAAAATTAATAAATAGTGCACTTTAAGACCTTAAGAAGTAAATCAAAATAATTTATTAGCCTCCATTTTTAACCATAAATGGAGACCATCTAACAAGGACAAAACCATGAGTGAACCTTTCCCCAGCTGGTTACAAAATTTATTTGGATGTCAGAGGATTTTGACCTGACAATTTGCCAGGTTTAGAGATTGACCATTACAAATGAGAAGGCTTCTGGTCCATAAGAATTATATTTCTAAGCCAGTGCACTATTTTTGAAAAATGTTATTATCAACCCCGGACACAGTTTTGTAAAAGAGTTGATGGATCTTATGTATATTGTTTTCTGTAACTGTTAGAAACAGACTAGTTCCTAGTCAACTCTTATGACAATATGTAAAGTACTGAAGAGGCTTATAAAATCCCAGCACTAGTCAGATTATAGGGAGCTGTGGAAGGATAGACCATACATTGTTGCACAAAGAGCAACAGAACGACTAAGCTTCTCCCGTGTTTTGAACCCACTGACTATTCTGAGGGAGAAAGACGGGAAGTCTCTTTGTAATTATTTTACTGCTTTGGGAAACCATTGGAAGATGGTGACTTGACAACAATTGGGAAAGAAAGATTTGAGGTATAAGATTTAGGTTTCCATTTCAAAAACCTCACATTAGATAGGTCTTAAATCTTTAAGTATATAGTTTTCATGAAACATTTTCCACTTTGAGGAAGAATCCCGGCATTAACAGTAGATGTGATACCCTAAAGGAAGTGATTGCTTTAAGCTAGTCTGTTTCTTTCTAATGCAATCAGTTAAAAGGGTATAAATATTAAACATTCATTAGTCCTTGATTTTTACAATAAAACACATCCAATATAAGGTCAGACTTTTATTCCTTCTCCCTTTTAAAATGCTATTTGCAATGTTATAAGTAACGGTTAAAAATTGGTTGGTCAACATATTCAAACTCACTCACTGGGACTGAGTTGTATTCATCTCATCATTGACTTTATATTAGAGTTTTGAAACTAAGATTTGTAAGGTAGGAAACAGGCCAACTTTCTTTCTCAGAGTTGTTGGTGGAATCAAACTGCCAGCAGTGACTAGACTTTAGAATGAAAGTATACCTCCCTACAAATTATGCCATCATAATTGATACAAATAAACAGAATTTTCTTTAAAAAAATCCTAAGGTCTGTTGGTGGAAAAAAAAAAAATCCTTTAGATTTTTTCTACTAGCACTTGATTAAGAATGTAGCCTCTATTGCCGTAATAGTTGCATCAGTTGTATCTCACCTTTCATTTCATTGTTTCTGTAATTAGACATGGAGAGCCTTTATTTAAATTTATCTGTGTTTCATTGACCAATCTTTAGTATTCATAAATATTTGTTTCTCAAGAATGTTCTCAGGAGAATATGTGAAATATTTTTCATGGTATAGCAGCTAGAAAACAAGTCTCCATCTTCTACTTGAATATCATGTAAATGAGATTTCTATGAATATTGTAGAGCTGCAATATCCAAATCTATTGTAGAAATAGCAAAACAATAATGTTCTACAAAGGCAAAGTAGTGCTGAAACAATTTTGTGATGGTTCTCAATCCTAAACTTGTAATATTTAGTTTACAGTATAGGATCCATTAATATTATTCAGACATGTCTTGTAGAAGTATGCATATATGTATATATGAAGATTTGATTCTATAAATGTTTATTGCAAGAGGAATAAATGGAGATTTGCATTTAAAATAATGCATGAACTAGTAATGGGTTAATGCATACACACTGAAAAAGAGCCAGAATATGAAACAAAAACAAACAAACAAAAATTCAGTGCAAACCAGCACAAAAGGTCTGAAAGACGAAACTGAAATGCACAAAGTACAGGTCATTTTAGCTCTCTTGCAGCCAGTCTCAAGGTTTCTGTTCCCTGTCAATGATGAAATACCTTACATACATATGCCCTTAACTTGTCGCCAAGTGTATCTTCAGTCAATTAACCAAAATAAAATTTTCTTAAAAGTAGCAATTGTTGTTTTCGTTATGTACCGTCCAGTCACCTGCGACTCATAGCTACCCTATGCACAACAGCCCTAAGCCCTGCTTTATCCTGTGTCAATCTTTTTAACTCTGATAAATCTACCCGCATTACCCCAGTCACTGAATCAATCCATTTCATCAAGTGTCTTGCTACCCTGCTTTGTCCCTCCACCCAAGCAAGATGGTCCCTCTCCAAGGACTGATAAAAAATCCACAATAGAAGCCTAGAACAGCATAGAGCACAGGAGATACTATGTATCCCTTAAAGGTAGAGACTGGAGCCCCTTTTTTAGACTCAGTACTTATTGCAGTGCTTGGCATCAAAAGGAAATCAATAATTGTTTTTGAATTGTTGAATTAACTGCTAATCTTGTGCTGGAACTTTTATTTTAGCGGCAGATTCATCTTGTCAAGTAAAATTGCTTGCCAGCTTAGGTTCTTTAAATCATTTAATCAATAATTTAATTGTTGTATTTGATTCTACTAATCTATACAAAAGTGGCATGATATAGAATATACTCGTATTAAGCAGCAGTAATAACTTGGAAGAAAATGCTCAGATCACATTACATGCAAATAGTACTAGGATTAACATGAAACTTGCACTGTGATTTATTATCATTGAACAGATTTTATAGTGATTCTACCTTTGCTGTTGTTGTTATGTGCCATCAAATTGACTGTGTCTCATAGTGACTGTATGTATAATAACTCTGAAGCCTGCCCTGTCATGAGGCCATTTCACTAGTTACTGTATCAATCCATTTTACTTGGGGTCTTCCTCTCCTGTGCTGTCCCTCCACCATTCTAAGCATGTTGTCCTTCTACAAGGATCGGTCCCTCCTGGGCCAATGACCAAAGTATTTGAGTCACAGCCTCAAAATTCTAGCCTCCAAGGAGAAACACGGCTTCACCCTCTCCAAGACAGAAGTATTTGGGTTCTTTTGTTTGTTTGTTGTTTTTTTATTTGGGGGGGCAGTTCGTGGTATGTTCAAGACTCTTCTCCAGCACTACAACTCAAAGGCACCAATTCTTCTTTCTTCCTTAGTTATTATCCAGCTTTCTGATGCATAGCAAGTAATTGTGAAAACTATGGCCTGCATCAGGCACAACTTAGTCTCTAGACTGACATAATTACTTCTCAGAACTCTGGAAAAGTGCCTGACAGCAGGTTTACCTAATGTAATTCTACTTTGTCTTTAAGGCTCACTAGGTATCAATTTCAAATGGTCTTGATAACAGTGTGTTTGATGTTAATATTTATTTATTACTACTAAGACAACATTAACTTATAAAGTTTAAGAGTTCAGAGTAAGTTGCACTTGCTATTTAACAAATTCAATGTCACAAGCATGCCTATATGGGCCTATTTGTATAAATGCATGTAGAAAAGTTCTTAGTGAATTTCTGTTACATCTTCCAAAGAGAGTTGTCTGGAGGCAGTTTTATGCAATTGTTGTTCTTGCTTTAGTGTTAAGTGTTCACGTTTCCTATGACTCACAGAACCGTGCCCTATCCTGTGCCGTCTTTATGATTTCTAAAATGTTTGAACCCGTTTTTACATTGATCATGCCAATCTATCCTGTTGGTGGTCTTCGTTCTCTGACCTTTCACCTTTCTCGCCTAATGTCCTTTTTCAAAGACTGATTCTTCCTGACCACACACCCAGAATACCTGAGAAGTTTCAATGCCCTTGTCTGTAAGGAGCACCTTGAGTGCATGTCCTCCATGGCCGGCTTGTTTCTTCTTTTGACAGCCTACAATATAGTCTCTAACAACACATTTCAAAGGTGTCTGTTCTTTTCTGTCATCCTTCTTGATTGTTTAACTTTCAGATGCATAGAATGTAATTGAAAAAACCATGGCTTGGATAAAGCACATTTTAGTCTTTAACATCATTTTTCTTTAACACTTGGCAGAGATCTTTGACATTATATTTTCCCAAAGAAACATGTCTTTATTTCTTGACTGCTGTTACTATAGATGTTGTTTATAATTTTACTTGAGTAAAATTACATTTACAACTTCAATCCTTTCTCCATTTATTACCTACTGTTCCAGTGGTGAGAATATTTTCTTTCTGATGTTTAGGTGCAATCAATATTGAAGGTTGTGTAGTCTTTAGCTTTCTACATCGAGTGTTTTAAGTCCTCTTTACTTTCTGCAAGAAAGTTTTGTGTGATTTACATAACACAGGTTGTTGATGTATCTTCTCCCAAAGCTGATGTCACATTATTCTTCGTATTTACCAGTTTCTTGAATGATTTGCTATGCACCTGGAGAGAATAGTTATGGAGGAAGGATGTTATACAATGAACTTATAAGAAAATGAGGTTTCTCTGTAGAAGAATCACATAGGAAAGGATCTCAGATGAAATTTCTATTTACTAGTAATTTCGGGCAAGGCATGAGAATCTATATTCCTATCCAGCATTCAAGTGGTACAGCCTTATGCTGCTCTGGGGTCATATATTGAGGAGGGGAGAAAGACGCTGCTGTTTGTTTCCAAGTTTTCATCTTACATATTTGGTGAAATAGGATCCTTGGATCACATAAACAATGAGAAACATTGAGAAAATAAGAATTCTTTAGAATTATTTCTCTGATTTTTCACCAAGACACTGAATTTTCTTTTGAGCACCTTAGTGAAGTTTCTGTAGTCAAGCTGGAAGCTTTTGTTGATCCCTGTGTATGTTGAAAACATGCTGTAATAATGTGTTAACACTAGTGAAATATAAAGTATCCACCACATATTATGTATAATATTTTGACCACACACACACACACACACACACACACACACACACCCCACTCTTACCATGGTAAGTTTATGCTATTAGTAATTTAAATAATTTTCTATTACATCTACATTTGACTGGAGATATGTAATGGCCTAGTGGTAAGAAGTTTTGCTGCCAACCCACAATAGGAAGCTCAAATCCACCAGTTACTCCACGGAAAAATATGGATAATCTCCTTCCATGATATTTAGTCTTTGGAAACCTGCTAGAGGGTCATCTATGATTTGGTTCTAACTCAGTGGAAACTAACTACAGCAAAACTTTATCTGATTATATTGTAGTATGTAAGGGGTAATAGAATGTCAGGGGCTGTATCCTTGGGATATGGCTGTGTGTTTTGCACATTAGGGTATCTTCAGAAGCAAGATTGCAAGCAGCTCTCACGAGGTACTCTGAGAAAGAGGACTGCAAACAGTTCTCATACATCATTTGACACTCATTTCTTTGAGAGTAGAAGCAAATGTTCCTGCTCTTGATAAGGTTGTTGCAAATGTAAGAAAGCAGAAGTTTATGAATACAAAGAAGTCTTACTTAAATGCACGTCTTTTATCTATCTGTGTATATGGGCCTTATGAAGTAATCCTTAAAGTTTCCATTTCTCTGCGAAATGTTGCTTTGTTTCTGAATGCTAACAAAGCAGAGGTTCTGGAGCTCCTTTGGGCTATTGGTCTGAGAGAGCTTTAGCCTTCTGAAACTACATTCTGTTTGCTAGTCTTCCTTCAGCTCCGCCTACGAGAAACAACAGTAGTAACTACAATAAATTGTAAATTGTTCTTAAATTAAATTGAACAACATGCTCTAAATATATTTCTTTATATGATAAAGTATACTATATTAAACCATAATTAATTTTTAAAAATAATTTTATAGGAATAATTATAATGAATATCATAAAAATTCCTGATGTATGTATTAATAATGTTACATTGTCTCATAGTTTTATTATTATTGGTATTATTTAATTTTGTGCTTTATAATGCCAAGTGTAAGATGTTCAGATATTTTCAATAAAAACAATTGATGAAACACATTTTTAGACTATTTTACAGAGAAACAGAAATAGGCAACAAAATTAACAAAAATAAAATTCAGCCCCTTGGGGTAACATATTCACACTAGCTGACATTTATTTAAAATTTTATATTTATCATGAGTATTTTACATTAATTGTAATTTTTAAATACGACGTTAAAAATTATTCACATCAATCATTAAATTCCGTTTATCCGTTTATTTCTGTACTCAATCCAATTTCATTCTAGTCCTAGTCTTATTTGTAGGTATAATTTTTAGTGTTATGTTTTTTAGTTTTTAGTGTTGTGTTTTTGTTTGTCTGCTTTTACTTAATTAAATGTTTAAAATTCTTTATTTACTATACAAAGAAAAACACATTAACTTATTTTATTTCCATACTTACATATTGACTAATATTTTCTTTTTTACTTCTTTAGTTAGTGTTTGTCTTAGTTTGTTTTTACTGCTATGAGTAAGAGCAGAAGTGGTAATCCGAGTCACTGTAACGAAAGGAATTGGAAAACACAGAAGAATTTCATGAAACAACATATGAGCAAGAGCCTATGGTGATGAAAGAAGAAGTTCAGGCTGCTTTGAAGGACATGGCAAAAAAAAAGGCTCCAGGAATAGATGGTATACCAATTGACATATTTCAGTTAAAAGATGCTGCCATGGACGTGCTCACCAAGTTGTGCCAAGAAATCTGGAGAACGACCACTTGGCCAACTGATTGGAAGAGATCGATATTTGTTCCTATCCCAGAGAAAGGTGACCCAACAGAGTGTGGAAACTACAGAACAATCTCACTGATTTCACATGCAAGCAAGATTTTACTGAAGATTATCCAAAAATGACTGGAACAGCACATCAACAGAGAACTACCAGAAGTCCAAGCTGGATTCAGAAGGGGTCGTGGTACTAGAGATATTGTAGCTGATGTTAGATGGATCTTGGCTGAAAGCAGGGAATACCAGAGGAATGTCTATCTGTGTTTCATTGACTATGCAAAGGCATTTGACTGTGTAGATCATAACAAACTGTGGCTGACTCTGAGAAGAATGGGAATCCCAGAACACTTGAGCATTCTAATGCGAAACTTATACTTGGACCAGGAGGCAGTCGTCAGAACAGAGCAAGGGAACACTGCATGGTTCAAAATTGGGAAGGGCGTATGCCAGGGATTCATCCTCTCTCCATACCTTTTCAACCTATATGCAGAACAGATTATCCAGGAGGCTGGGCTCTATGAGGAGAAATGTGGGGTCAAGATTGTTGGACGATTTATCAACAATCTGCATTATGCAGATGACACAAACCTGCTTGCTGAAACTGAGGAGGACCTGAAGCGCCTGCTGCAGAGTGTCAAGGACTACAGCCTACAATATGGATTGAGACTCAATATCAAGAAGACAAAGATTCTCACCACTGGACCAACTGGCAGCATCAGGATGGATGGTGAAGAGATTGAGATTGTACACATCTTTAGTTTGCTTGGTTCCATAGTAAACAGTTTTGGCACCAGCAGCCAGGAAATTAAAAGGCGTAGCGCATTGCCATGGGAAAGTCTGCTGTTAGGGACCTCTCCAAAGTGCTGAAGAGCAATAGTATCTCTTTGGAGACTAAGGTGCGTCTGATACAGGCCATGGTCTTTGCAATCACTGGTTATGCATCAGAGAGTTGGACAATGACCAAGGAGGATAGCAGGAGAATTGATGCCTTTGAGCTGTGGTACTGGAGAAGTGTATTGAGAATACCATGGACTGCTAGGAAAACAAACAGATTTGTCCTGGAAAGGGTTAAACCGGGTGGATCCTTGCAGGCACGGATTCTGAGGCTCCGTCCAACATACTTTGGACATGTTGTGAGGAGAGACCGGACCTTCGAGAAGAACATCATGCTTGGGAGGGTGGAGGGACAGCGCAGGAGGGGAAGGCCCTCTATGAGGTGGATTGATTCAGTGACTGGGATAATTGGGATGGGAGTGTCAGAGACAGTGCAATTGGCACAGGACAGAGCGGAGTTTAGGGCTGTTGTCCATAGGGTCGCTATGAGTCGCAGGCGACTCGACTGCACATAACAACCACAACAACAACATTGTTAGACATCATCCAGTCAACTAAAATTCATAGTGACACTTTGAGCAATGGATCACAACCTTGCCCTGTGCCATTCTTATCATCTCTGAGATACTTGAGCATATTATTACAGTTACTGTGCAATCCATCATTTTGAGAACCTTCCTTCCTTTCCCTGACTCTCTTTCCAAGCATGATATCCTTTTCCAAGGATTATCACCTCTTTGAAACATTAACCAAGTGTGTGAAACAAATCTTCACAATTCTTGCCTTCAAGGATCATCCTGGTTGCACTTTCTTTTTTTTTGTTAGTTTATTTTCTTGAGAGTTTGTAGATATACAGTACTCTTCTCAAACATCAAAACACAGAGGCATCAATTCTTCTGTCATCCTATTAATTATCCACATCTCAGATGCATAACAAATAGTTGAAAAACCTTGACTTGTTTCAGATGCACATTGCTCTTCAAACTGATATTTTTGTTCTTCACATCTAAGAGAGGTCCTTGACAGCAGATTTACACAATTCAGTAAGTCTTCTGGTTTCTGGACTGTGATATCAAGGGTGTTAATTGTGCAGTATGAAATCATTGATGACTTTAATCCTCTTTCCATGTATCATGATATTGCTTATTGTCCCAGTAGTAAGTGTTTTTGTCTTCTTGATGTTGAGATGTAATCCATATTGAAAGCTGCAGTGCTTGATCTTGTGCAGTGTTTCAAGTTCTCTTCATTTTCTGCAGTTAAAATTGTGTGATCTATTTATTGCAAGTTGCTGATGCATTTTCCTCTGATTCTAATTAACCACAATCTTCGTCATAAAATTTAGCCCCTAAAAGGATTTCTTCAGCATAAAGATTGTATAAGTATGAAGAAACAATACAGTTTTTAGGTGTACCTTTCTAGATTTTAACCATGCAGTGTTTCTTTGCTCTGTTCAGAAAATAGATTCTTGGTCTAGGTATAGGTTTTGCAGAGCATAATAAAATTATTCTGAGATTCCTATTCTTCTGAATGTTTACCACAATTCATTATGATTCACACAATCAAATGCTTTGGTATTGTCAAATAAGTGGTCTAAGAAATGCCTTACACTAAAATAACCTCATTAATACAACAAAGATAAAATTCTATGTTCAAAAATAATTCTATCCCCAAGTATAAGGATTAGGATTCCTACATATATTTTGGGAGGGATAGGCAGGGAAACAGAGTTCAATCTTTACTATTTTTACACTTTTTAAATTATATTTTATTCCGCTTATTCTAAGACTTTATATTCAAGGCCATGTTTAGTATTTATTTCTCCTCAACACACAGCTTTTCTTTTTATTCATCTTCCATCTCTCTGATTTCTTCCCCCCCCCCACTAGTTTATTTACAAAATTCTAATACAAATTCGAACAAATTCTTTCAATTTCCTTACCCCCCCATCAAATTGTACAACCCAGTGATTAATCTCCTCTTCCCCCTTTACATCCACATCCTTCTGCTTCCAGTCTCTTCCACCCCTCCTGGATCCTTATACTCATTGTACAATAATGGTCTTATACAATATTTATCCTTGTGGGACTGAGTTAGTTCATTCAGTATAATACTCTCCAGTCCATCTCAAGTTAGGTAATAATTTACAAAGTTATTGCTCCTGCATGCTGCATAGTATTCCATTGTGTGAATGTACCATAATTTCTCAATCCATTAATTTGTGGTTAGACATTTGGGCTGTTTCCATGTTCTTGAGATGGTGAACAATGCTGCTATGAACATTGGTGTACAAATCTCAATTTGTGCTTCAGTTTTCATATTCTCAGGGTATATTGCAAGTAGTGGAATAGCTGGGTCATATGGAATTTCTATGCTCAGCTATACTGATCTATTGTACTATACATTAACTTAGCTGGCCATTAGTATAATCTTTCAATTCAGAATAAAACTGTTGGCAAGCAGAACTTCCCATGCAAAGATTTTCTAAGTGGTCTTTGTAAACATATCGTTTTAATTCTTTAATTTGCCAAAACATTTGTGCCTAATGAGCAGGATGTGGTATATGGGGGCACAGGACCATTAGCATCTTTCTGAAAGGACCAGAGAGAGAATAGCACAGCCCCTCACTACCCCAGAACAAAAAGCAGATAAAGAGCCCCTAGAATCATACCAACAGCAAAATATTCATTTATTCATTTTTCATTCACACACCTTACTCACAGTTGGAGTACCGAGAAAGCCTCAGAACAGTTACAAGTCAGCTTCTCCTATATTATCCAGCAAGTACAGTAAAACCTTTAGTTGTCTTTATCTCAGGGCCTCTTTGGTTATGCCTTGCCACAGTTTCTCCACAGCAATGCCACAGTCTTTCTACCACCATCACCAGAGTCTTTCTACCAGGGTCTTCCTCTCAACAGTGACTTGCTTCAGTCTCCCTCAAATCTTGATGCCCGATTGATGCACTTAATGCACTCTTTTTCTCTTATACTAGCCCCATGTCTGTTAATGATTTGCAAGATCATGTGTCTGCAGTTGAGTTAGCTGGTAACCAGATGATGCTAAAATAATAGCTGAAAAAGTCAACTTTAGGCTAACTTCAGAATTTGGAATTGTACCCTTATACTCTCATTTTTAAGAAGTATTTTTGTTTTTATCATTATTTGAGTAAAAGTTTAAAAAGTAGATTGCTATTCCACGAAAATGTTAACATGTATTTTATGAAACTTATTATAATCTCCATATTATATTCTCATTCTTTATAATATTTTTTGTTTCAGAAACCTTTAAAATTGGCTTTTTTTTTACCCATTGTGTTAGACTTGAAGGCACAGTCTTCAGTTACCTTAACTTGCTAATACATCATCCTGAAAAATCATCAACAGGCGTGAGACCAATATAAAAGAGCACTTTCTGCACTTTGAAAAATGGGCTAAAATACTGTGGCACAACATGAAAAGACTGTGGCACTGTTGTGAAGAGACTGTAGCAAAATGTAAACAGAGGAATCCTGGAGATGGAGACACAGTTTAAGATTTTGCTTGTTGGATGATTGAAGGAAAAGTTGACCTGCAATTATTTTCAGATACAGTTTGCTGGAAGATTGAGGAAACCAGAGGTGCATTTGTACGGCTGTAATGAACATGGACTTCTGTTAATCTGGCTTAAAGTGGCTGAATTAAACGTGGACTTACATTGTGTGATATTCTTGGCCTTCCCCCCACCCCAACTCATTTCCCTTTAAGGCCCACAATAGTGAGTAAAGTCTGTAAGTCAAGTGGCAATGAATATTGGACCCAAAGATTGATAGAGATAGGTGCAGGAACATATGGGGTGGCATGTCTGATGGTGTAGCTACTTTTTTAGTACTATGTATATTACTGTTGGGTACAGTTACCCTTTATAAAGTCAGAAGTGGCATTTCACTTGTTGTATCTGTTTTTACACAGTATTAAATTTTTAAATTAGCCTATCTGAAAAATTAAAATTTATCATATTGTTCTGGATCTTCTTTTATTGTCTGTCTAAATATGTTTTTCACCTTATGTTGCCATTTTCCTTTCTTTTCACATTTTCTCCTTAGTTATTTTAATAATTTTTCTATTTAAATATTATTTTCATAATGAAAGATTCACATCATGATATGATATTTAAAAGAAGGGAGGATTAAAGTTGAATATATTATTAAAATATATTCCTGACTTTTTAAAAATTGTAAACAAATCCTAAATTGTTCTCCTTGATGTTTGTGTACCTTATCTTCCACTAATAATTATTGACAAAGCTTAAAGGACACTTCCAATGTTGTGTGATATTGAAAGAGATTCTATAAACTGTTATTTTATAATGTTTCATTAAGTTCCTTTCAAAATTTCCAACTTTTTATACCATAAATTCTCATATTTAATGTTATTTTTCATTACATATTATTTGTATTTTGTATTGTGGTTGTCTGAGTAATTTATTTTTTTCCCAAAATTAAATGTCATTTTTCCTCATTTATCTTCCTTAGTCTTTGAAAAGCACACAAAAATCTCTTCACCTATTTCCTAAACTGATTTTGCTAGTGGAGATTGGCATGAGATGGGAAGACATATATACATTTGTTAGGATTTTCCATTGTTTAATTTAAAGAATATGATCAAAATTAAAAGAGATATGGCTTAACCATTCTTGTAAATTTTTCAATGAAACCCAAAATCCCTACTGCTATGAAGCTGATTCAGATTTTTAGTGGCTTTATGACAGAATAGAAGTGCCTCACAAGGTTTCCAAGACTATATATCTTTATGAAACCAGACTAGCACATCTTTTTAGTAAGTTCTGATGGGTTGAAACTGCTGACCTTTTAGTTAACAAACACTTTAACCATTGCTTTACCATGGCCTGTAAATTCTTAATTAACCTGTGGTAATTAATTAATCTGTGCTGAGGTGCAAATTGTTGCTCATAGAAGAATGTAAAACAGTAGCAGAGTTGTACTTGGCAACATTCCTCTGACAATATGCTTTAGAGAAAATTCCTGTTCACTTGATTTTTTTAAAGGAATTAAGACAAGGTACGTGAAAAACCAGTAGTAAACTATCAAAATCTTCATGACTAAACAAATCCATTAATGATCAGAGAGAACAAAACATTTCAAAATCCTTTTATCCGCCTTTACTATATGTCTAAGTCTGAGAGTGCTAGTAACGGCTGCAATCGATCACAGCTGTAGCCCTTTCATCCAGGCACATGTTTCATCTGTTAGTGATCCAGATGGGGTTCACATATTTTTCTCCCCATGAATAATCTTTATTCAATAGAATGAAAAAGGATTTCCAAATTCTTTCATTTAGACTCAATTTACATCAATAATTCTGATAGTATGGTTCATGTAGGTATTACACAATCTTTCACATTCTTATTGTTATAAATTTTCTATATCAGAAAAAGTAATACATGTACTCTTTCAGAGTAAAAAAGATTTAGTCTCCTATTTAATAAATGTAAATAGGCTGTCATGGTTTGGACGTTGAGAGGCAGCTAAACAGATTCTTCTAAATAATCTATGTACATTTCAAATATAATATGTAAATATTTATGAGTAATTCTATTTTTTAAAAAAATTTCAGATAAATAGTGGTAAGCAATAATAATAAAGGGTGAATCTGGTACCCATTCAGTCCAATTAAAACCTTGGCAGCTTCCCATTAACAGCATGAAGTAATTTAATGACCAGTGGATGTAAAGTATAGACTGCATATATTTTTGTACATGTTCTCTGTTTTTGGAGGAACATTAAGAAATATGCCTTCCAAGAAGAACATTTTCATTACATTTAACAACCACTGTTTTTCTCGTATTTTGAACAGGATTCTTCATTTAAAAATGGCAAAAGCAGATTATAGCAGTAGGCAAAGAAAATTTATTCCCATGTATTGTTCATTATTAATTCTTTTTTTATTATCAATCTCTGTAATGACCTCTAGCAAACCAACTCAGAGGCATGTGATTTGAGTCTACCAGTCCTTCACCTGAAGAAAGAGTAACAATTTCCTATGTGATTCAATGCCTCTGAAAACCTGTTGGAAGGTCAGTTATTACTTCAGGCTTGGAGAAACATAACAATGTAAAATGGAGAGGTTTGGGGGTTTTAAAAATAATGTTGCTTATGTCACTGCTCCCATTAGATACAATTCACTGAAATCTATAATTTATTGTTGTTAGAAGAATAACTCACAGCAACCTATGTATGACAGAATAACACACAGCTGGATCCTGTACCATCCCATAGCATCTCCTGTACTTTAGTCCAATTAATAAAGAGCATCATTTATGTGAGCTTCCGCAAATTAATAGAGAGATTACAAAAATTGGATCAGATTTAAAAACTCATTGGTAAACAAAATATTTAGCAAAATAACATGTTCTAATTATTCATTAATAAAATATGGAGAACAATCTAGTACCTATTAATGTTTTTATATTTTTATTTGTTTCAATCCCTATTAAATACCTGTACAGTAATATGTCTAAAGCTTAAATTGAGCGAGTCATGTTTAGCAATAGTTCACATTCTTATTGTAGTGGTAGCAGCAATGTTTTGGTTTTAAGTGAGAAGAAGATCATCTTTTATGAGGTGCAAAAATTATTCCAAAGGTGTTTTATGTTATATAAATTTAGGCCATTAGCACCTTATTAACTAGGAAATAAGAACCTGCATCATTCCTACCTGTTTCATGTTCTACTACAATGCAGTATTGTTTGACTATGAACCAACAATTTTGTTAATAAGCAATAGAGTATTGCTTGACTACTAACCAACAAATTGACATTTTGAACTATCCTTCATGCTGAGCCAAATGTATTAGTCTTTGAAAAAAAGTCTGTAAATTACCACACAATTTTGCCTGAAAGAAGTTACCTGAGCTCTAAAAACATCATAAGTCAAAGCAATATCGGGCATTTAAAAACAAGAGTATCATCAGAAGATCAATGAGGATATTCTTTGTATGTTCAACAACAATGTCTTCATTAACACTAAACAAAAATATCATTTGTTCTTGTGTAGGTATTTAAAATTCTATCATATATTTGTTATACTAAAACTGTTTATTGTGGTAATATAATTTTCAGTTGGCTTCTGGGTACTTTTTCTCAACTCTCCGTGTTGTGCTATAAGAACTGATGCATAGCTGATCCTTCATTGAGTTTCTGAAGAAATAGCATGGGAGTGGCTGGCCCAATTTTACTCTGTGAAGCCTCTGATGGAGCCTCTACTTGAAAAGCTTACCTTTTGGATTAGCAGTATGAACTATGAGGCACTTTTATCCTGTCCTATTAGATCACTATTAGTCATCATTTACTAGATAGTAATTGAACTTATACGTTTGGTTAGGTTATTTTCATATTATATTACCTTATTTTTATTAAATAAGCTAATGTTTAGTCTTTTTCCATAATGACAGCATTTCACTGATTTACAAACTTTTAAGATTTAGAGACCTCATGGTCCTAGACAACATTTGTATCTACTAGATTAACATTAGGGATCTCTGCTGGTAGCACAGATTATAATAAGTTGTACTGTTATCCCATAGACCCCACCTTTCTGTCAGTTTGAATACATCGACCTGTAAATCTAGAGGGAAATTTATAAACTCAGAAACCCAATGCAGGGCAGCCAATGAATTAGTTTCCACACAACTAAAGTGAATGAATGAGGTTATAACTGAGAATATTTTTGTCATTTAGAGCTCTAATATTATAGTTGTAAGGAGTTTTACAGCCAACTCAAATAAAAAAGGTTCAAATCAACAAGCCATTTGCCGTATCTGAAAACCCACTGAAAGGTCAGCTATGAGTCAATTCCAAGTTGATGGTACACAATAACAACAACATATTTAATACTCTTCAGTTGTTACTAGCATTTTCCTACTACACTTTAAATTAATTCTACCTAACTGTTGAGTTAGCAGCATAGTTCTTATGGGCTATATCACCAGAGATCTCTTTTCAAATATTAGTATTGTACATTTATTTATTCTCATGTGTAATGCAATAAAACTTTCCTGATAAACTATCACAATCCTTAGAAGTCATTGACAAAATATGTATGAAAGTATATCTCCAGAGTACCATTCTAATAATCTTGTTTATCAACATACACAAACATGAGATTTACAGATATATTGTTTTTAGTTTGTTAATAAGGCCTATATATAACTGAATATAAAACTGAGTGAGAGAATGTGTAATAACTCTTTCTCGCAGATCTTTCCGTCGTAGTTTTCATAAAGTTTTCCTTCAGGGAATTCCTTCCTGTTATATTTTTGTGTTCTGTATTCAGCTACAATATTCATTTCCAGGATTGAATCTGCATAGAAAGATTTATTCATGTATTCATTCATATTTTCATTCTTTCTGCATGAGTTCAATGAATATACTTTCAATCAGTTCAAAACATATTATTCTAACCTCAACAATGAGCAGGACACTTTACATTGTACCGCGAAACTTAGAGTGGAAAAGAAAAAATAGTAGAGAGGAACACGGTCTGATCTTTTCCATGTTACATCTCTACTCCCAAGGTCTATATTTACTACTGACTTGTTCGGGTTGTGACTTAATGATTTCAGTCATTTGAATACGATATAGCTTCATATGGGAAAAAAAATATTTTTACAAGTGTCTAACTTTCGACCAAATGAGATTATAATTAGCAAGGAAAATTGCTCTCAATGTATCAAGCTTGCATATGATGCTTGCAGAGGGTGTTGAAACATAGAATATATGATACAAAAAATACATGACAAGAACATATGCATTGGCTTTAGGAATGCAGGCTGTTGTGAACCACATTTAGATCAAGGCTGCCCGTACCTCCTGATGACAACATTCTGCTGTCTCAGACTGACTTCCCCCACAGCCTAACAGCAAGTAATACCCTTCTAAAAGCCAGGAATACATCCACTCCCTTGAATATCAATTACACTAACACGACAATCTTTGCAGTCTCCAGTTGCCCATGAATCAGAGATTTGAAATTCCTCCAGAACCCAGGTCACCTTTATGCCAACAGTCTGCTTGATCACCATGATGCTTAGTCACAGAAATGAAGAACTGTTAAATTGAGGAATTTGAAGAACCTAGAGTGATTAAAAAGATGCTTCTTTTTTAATATGTATTTTCCAAGTAAGAATTATAAATGTGAAGCATAATTTAGGGGTTGAAATATCTCTATCTGTAAAATAATTAGGATAGATTGTTTTTCTGACAAATGGTATAGGTATATACTTACACATTTACTTGGCAAAAGAACTGAAAAACAAATTCAAACCTCAAGTTGAAATAATTAGGGATACTATGGGTAAAATCTTGAATTATCCAGGAAGCATCAGCAGAAGGAAATACGTGGAATCACTGTACCAAAAAAGAATTAGCTGACGCTGATATATTTCAAGAAGTACAGTATGATCAAGAGCCAATGGTAAGGAAGGAAGAAACCCAAGCTGCACTGAAGACATTGCATAAAATAAATCTCCAGGAGGCCTTTGTGGCCTAGTGGTAAGAAGCTGCACTGAAATATTGAAGGCATGTAATTTGAGGTTACCAGCTGCTCTACAGGAGCAGGATGGACAACTTCTCCCCAGTCATTAACTGTGAATAACCAGAGGATCATCTATGGGCCTATTCTGACTCTATTTCATGCAACAACAACAACATGAATAGCTGGAAACACTGACGTGTTTCAATGACAGATGCAGCCTTATATGTGCTCACCAGTCCATGACAGGAAGTTTGGAGGACATCTGTCTGGCTGACTGGCTGAAAGAGATCCATAGTTGTTCCCATTCCCAAGAAGATGATTTAACACGATGTGGAAATTATCAAACAATATCATTAATATCACATGCAAGCAAAATGCTGCTGAAGATCATTAAACACCAACTAGAACATCTCATAGACACAGAACTGTCAGATGTTCCAACTTGATTTACAAGAGTCTGTGGAACCAGGGATATTGTCAGATAGATCCTGCCTTAAAGCAAAGGATAGCAGAAGAATATCTATTTGGACTTCATTTACTGTGCAGAGACATTCGAATGAATGGATTATAACAAATTATGGCTAACATGGAGAAATGAAAGTCTCAGAACACTTAGTTGTGCTCCTGTGAAATTTATATCTAGATAATCTGTTCTGCAAACAGAGCAAGGGAATACTACATAGTTTAAAATTAGAAAAAGTGTGCATCAGGGTTGTATCCTTTCTCTACACCTATAAAATCTTTATACTGAGTAAATTATTAGAGAAGCTGAACTCTATTAAAAAGAATATAGCATTTGTATTGGAGGAAAACTCATCAATAACCTTTGTCATGCAGATGATACAACCTTGCTTGCTGAAAGTGAGAAAGACTTGAAGCACTTGTTGCAGAATTTCAAAGAACACAGTCTTCAGAATGAATTTTATCTCAGAATAGAAATAAAAAAAACCCAAAAAACAAAACACCAAACCAAGAACAACAACAACCAAACCACCAAAGGACTGTAGACAGCATCAGGGTACATGGAGAAAAGATTAAAACTGTCACTGATTTATTTGGATCTAATAGACTTGATACCAAAAGTGAGATCAGGAAAAATATTTCACTGGGAAAGTCTGCATCAGAGACTTGTCCAAATTACAGAGGAGAAATCATATCAGTTTAAGGACTAAGATATGCCTTATTCAAGCCATGGTCTTTTTTTAAGTTGATATTTTTTAATATATTGCTTTGCAAAAAAAATCATATATATTGTGGTTCACACATTCCTTCCTTCACTTTGTGTTTCATATGATTATTCCCATACACTTGTTTTATAAAATTAATCACAATTATTATATACCTATTCTTACCCTATCTTTTCCAACTAGATTTATCCTAATTCCTTCACCCTCTCCTTCCACTCACCAAATTCTATAACTCCATGATTTCCCCCCTCTACCCTCACCACCCCAACCACTCCCCTTCCAACTTTGGACTATAATAAACATCTTACTACTTATCATTTTATTTTTAAAACCATGGTCTGATGAAGTATTGGTCCTAATGAGTCCGTTATTTCACTTAGCATAAAGCTATCTAGGTTTCTTATGTTCTATAGTGTTTTTAAAAATCCTTGCTCCAGACTGCTGCATAGTATTCCATCATGTGACTATAACACAATTTTGCAACTCATTTATTTGTTAATGGATATTGGAATGGTTCTATTTTCTTGCTATTATGAATAACATTGATATTAATATTGGTATACATCTCTCCTTTTCTTCTCAGTTCTATTTTTCAAAATAATAATCAGTTGTTGTTTGCCTTCAAGTCAAAATTGATGCAGAACTGATCCACCAATGGGTTTTCAGAGGCTCTAAATTGCAAGTGAGAAGATTTCCTATCTTGCTTCCATGGAGCAACTGGTGGATTTAAACCACTTCCCTTTGGGTTGTTAGCACAACTCCTTTCCACCAGTGCACCAGAGCACTGTTAACAATTAGTAGAATCTGAAAAATATTCTTTTAAAGTTACACAATAGGTAATTATTAAAACACCTAAAATATAATAAGAAACTTGGTATAGAAAAACAAAAATATAATTTTTTTTCTTTAGTGAAATCAATAATATTGAAAAGAATTAACAAAGAAAAGATCATCCCAGACCCTGGGCTGTAAGAGGAGGAATGTTTTATCAGGATTGGTGGAAGAGTCATCAACAACCTTTGTTATGCAGATGACACACCCTGCTCCCTGACATTGAGGAGGACCTGAAGTGCTTGCTGCAGGTCAAGGACTAAAGCCTCCTATATGGACTGAAGCTCAACATCAAGAAAAAAAGATTCTCACCACTGGGCCAATTAGCAACATCAGTATGGATGGTGAAGGGATTGAGATAGTTAACAATTTTAGTGTGCTTGGCTCCACAGTCAACACTCTTGGTACCAGCAGCCAGGAAATCAGGACATGAATTGCATTGGAAAAGTCAGCTGTGAGGGACCTCTCAAGGGTACTGAAAAGAAACGACATCAGACTGGAGACTAAGGTGCACCTGATCTGAGCTATAGTCTTCGTAATTACGTGCTATGTGTCATAGAGTTGGACAGTGACTAGGGATGATAGAAAGAGAATTAATGCCTTTGAGCTGTGGTGCTGGAGAAGAGTGTTGAATATACCATGGACTGCTCGGAGAACAAGCAGCTTTGTCCTGAAAAAGGTGAAGCCTGAATGCTCCTTGGAGTAAGGATTCTGAAGCTTCGTCTGACATACTTTGGGCATGTTGCAAGGAGGGACTGGTCCTTGGAGAGGGACATCTTGTTTGGCAGGGTGGAGGGTTGGTGAAGGAGAGGAAGACCTTCGATGAGATGGATCAATTCTGTGACTGGAGTGGTGGGAATGAATGTGTTTGAGATGGCGAGGTTGGCACAGGATAGAACGGTGTTTAGAGCTCTTGTACATAGGGTTGCGACGAGTTGCAAGCAAGCAATGGATGACACACAACAACAACAAAAGTGTTGTTTTAGTGTTTATGGAGCTCTGGTGACCCAGTCTGTAGGGAAATAACCTGTTAATCCAAAAGCCATGACTTTCTGGAGATTTGTATCCATCAGTGCCTCAAGGCAAGATAGATGGACATTTCTTCCAGTGTGAGGTATCTTGATGTTGTTAGGTGCCATCAAGTTGAATATGACTTACTGAAAACGACTCTATGAACAACACTTCTGAATAGTGTCCTATCCTGTGTCATTCTCACTATCTCTGACACAATGAGCTCATTGTTGCAGTCACTCTATTATTGTACCTGGTTGAATATCTTCCTTTTCTCTATCACTCCTTCTCCGTTTCAAACATTATTTCCCTCTTTACGAAATAGTCTCTCCTACCAACATTCCTAAAGTATGTGGGGGAAAGCTTTATCATCTTTGCTTTCAAGAAGCACTTTGACTGTACATTCTCCAAGAAATATCTGTTTCTTCTTTTGGAAGTCCATGAAATATTCAGTGCTCTTTTCCAATACCACAATTCAAAAGCATCAGTTCTCCTTCTGTCATCCTTAGTCATTGTCCAGCTCTCAGCAGCATTGCAAGTCATTTAAGAAATCATGGCCCAGATCAGGTGAACCTTAGTCTTCACACTAACATCATTGATTCTCAATAATTTGGAGAGCTCTTCTTTGTGACAGGTAAGTGATAAGTCAGCCAATCTCATTTAAGAACTGTTCTTTAGGGATATTTATAACTATGTGTATCTGTGCTTCATTGACTATGCAAAGGCTTTGCCCTGTGTGGATCACAACAAGCTATGAATGACTCTGAGAAGAATGGGAATCCCAGAACATTTGATTGTGCTAATGTGAAACCTATACTTGGACCAAGAGGCAGTCGTGAGAACAGAGCAGGGAAATACTGGATGGTTCAAAATCAGGAAGGGGGTGATTTTGTCAGTGATGTATTTTGTCTCCATACCTTATGGATGGTGAAGAGATTGAGATAGTTAACAGTTTTAATTTACTTGGTTCCACAGTCAACACTCTTGGTACCAGCAGCCAGGAAATCAGGAGTTGAATTGCATTGGAAAAGTCAGCTGTGAGGGACCTCTCAAGAGTGCTGTAGAGCAACGACATCAGCCTGGAGACTAAGGTGCACCTGTCTTTGCAATTTCATGCTATGCATCAGAGAGTTAGACAGTGACTAGGGATGATAGAAAGAGAATTGTTGCCTTTGAGCTGTGGTGCTGGACAAGAGTGTTGGATATACCATGGACTGCTAGGAGAACAAACAGCTTTGTCCTGGAAAAGGTGAAGCCTGAATGCTCCTTTGAGTCAAGGATTCTGAAGCTTCGTCTGACATACTTTGGGCATGTTGCAAGGAGGGACTGGTCCTTGGAGAGGGACATCATGTTTGGGAGAGTGGAAGGACGGTGCAGGAGAGGAAGATCCTTGATGAGAGGGAGCAACTCTGTGAGCGGAGGAGTGGGAATGAGTGTGTTTGAGACAGTGAGATTGGCCCACGATAGAATGCTATTTAGGGCTCTTGTACATAGGGTTGCTATGAATCACAAGCGACTGGCACATAATAACAACAAAAACTATACCATCTATCTCTATCTCTATCATCTATGTCTGCATCTCTATTTCTCCATCTCCATCTCTCTCTCTCTCTCTATCTCTATATCATATATATCTCTATCTATTTATACATTTCTCTCTCTATTTCTCTCTCTATATTCATATCTACCTTAATTTATAAAGTAAGCATATGTAATGAATGCTATTTTGTATAGTGCTGTGAAGGAATTATTATTTGTACATTTTAGTTGATTGGATAATGCACAGATTACCATAATATAGGCTGAAATAGGAATCAATGAATGCCTTAAAGTTTTATGAAGCATTTTAAAATGGTATACATCAATTCCGATTACAGTTTCAAAATACTTTAACATTATTAAACTCCTCAGTGTTATTAGGACCTTCAGGAGGACAGGAGTCATTCATATTTTAAGTAAATAAGGAGATATGTGCTGTTGGAGTGTAAACCAAATTCAAGCCTCAAGTTGCAATATTTAAGAATGCTTTGGACAGAATATTAAATTATCCTGGAAGCAGTGAGAGACAATAGAAAGGGTATACAGAGTCGTTGTACCAAAAGGAATTAGTGGAAACAGAAGAATTTCATGAAACATCATATAAGCAAGAGCCTGTGGTGATGAAGAAAGAAGTTTAAGTTGCTCTGAAAGAACAGGCAGAAAACAAGGCCCCAGGAAATTCTGTCATATTAATTGACATATTTCAACCAACAAACTCTGCCCTGAATGCGCTCACCAAGTTGTGCCAAGAAGTTTTGAGGACAACCACCTGGCCCACTGACTGGAAGAGATCTGTATTTGTTCCCATTACAAAGAAAGGTGACCTGATAGGATGCAGTAACTATTGAACAATATCATTGACTGGAACAATACATCAACAGAGAACTGTCAACAGAGAACTGCTTAAAGTATAAGCTGAGTTTAGAAGAGACGTGGTGGTAGGGATATTATAGCTAATGTTAGATGGATCTTGAGTAAAACAGGGAGTACAAGAGGAATGTCTGTCTGTGTTTCTTTGACTATGTGAAGGAATTTGACTATGTGGATCACAACAGCCTGTGGCTAACTCTGTGAAGAATGGAAATCCCAGAACATGTGATTGTTCTTATGAGAAACCTATGCTTAGACCAGGAGAAAGTAATCAGAACAGAACAAGGATACACTCAATGGTTCATACACCAGGGATGCATCCTATCTCCATACCTTTTCAATCTATATGTGGAACATATTATCTGGGAGGTAGGGCTCATGAGGAGAAATGTGGCATCAGGATTGAAGGAAGATTCACCAACAATCTGTGTTATACAGATGATACAACCGTGCTTGCTGAAACTGAGGAGAACCTGAAGCACTTGCTGCAGAGGGTCAAGGATGCAGCCTTCAATATGGATTGAAGCTCAACATCAAGAAGACAAAGATTCTCATCACTTGGTTTATTGGCAGCATCATGATAGAGATGGTGAAAAGATTTAGATTATTAATAGCTTTAGATTGCTTGACTCCACAATCAATAATCTTGGTACAAGTATCCAGGAAATTAAAAGACGAATTGCATTGGAAAAGTCTGCGGTCAGAGACCTCTCCAAAGTATTGAAAAGCAGTGATGTCAGCCTGGAGACTAAGATGCACTTGATACTGGCCATGGTCTTTGCAATTACTTGGTATGCATCAGAAACCTGGACAATGATTAGGGATGAAGGAGAATTTATGTCTTTGAGTTGTACTGATGGAGAAGAATATTAAATATACCATTGACTGCTAGAAGAACAAATAGATTCATCTTGGAGAAGATGAGACCAGTTTGTTCCTTGGAGGCAAGGATCCTGAAGCTTCGTCTAACATGCATTAAACATGTTGCAAGGAGGGATCAGTACTTGGAGAGGGATGTCATGCTTGGGAGGGTGAAGGGACAGCAGAAGAGAGGGAGACCTTTGATTCAATGGATTGATTCAGTAACTGGGGTAATGGTGGTAGTTGGGTCAGAGACAATAAGATTGGCACAGGATAGAGCAGGGTTTAGAGCTGTAGTACATAGGGTCGTTATCAGTTGCAGGCTACTCTAAATCTCAACAAATTAAATCATTAACTTAAAAAAATTACAATGTAGTTTTAAGTTGATTTATATCATTCATTTTTCTTTAAAGATGTAGTCTCCATAATATGTAAATCAGGAGACCTCAGCTATTAAAGTACTCACCACAAATCTAAGTTGTTTTAACTAAGGCTATGCTTATTGATGTAGCTTGACTTTACATTCTGAGTTGTGTGATTTTAATTTTCTCTTTCTCACTCGATTGGTTATGCATTATAAGTAATATTTAAGTCTATTTTATCTAATTAATAGTAACTGTTTTAAGCAAAAAAAATCTATGTAAACAGTAATTTATTTATCATATCAACTTTGCTTATGAAATATACAACTACATTTTATGATATACTACTAATAAATAACCATTGATTTTGTAGGAAATGGAAAATACCCTTTGCATACTAATTAAATTTCTTACTAAAGCTTTTTAGTCTGGATGCAATAGCCAAGACGAATCTAGTGGTCCAAAATACCCCATGGAAACATTTTAACTATAATCCAGTATCAGAAGAAAGGTCACCATGGTTGTTGATTCATTAGTAATAACGTCCAAGTGGTATCTTAACCAGTTCCCTGTTATAGAACAAAAATCCCATGGAGTAATAATGCCTGATATCATATGTATTTTTAAATAATTTGAATTTTTGAAGAGCTAGTATACTCTCTTTTTAATTTATGTTAAAATGTGGTTAACATATTTAGAGAAACAGTTTCAATGCCGTATACTTTGAATATTAGAATATCATACTCGCTATTTTGCTAATATTATTTTCCCATAGAGAAAACAAACCAAAAGATGATAACTACAACAGACAGAAATTACTAATAAATTCACAGGACATTGAAAATGAATGAAGATATTTCCCACAATACTCTTCCACCCCCTACAATAAATATTAGATGTGAGGAGAATAAAATGAAACTAAAGTAAAAGTTTGTCAGAACATTTACTCATTAGCTTTATGAAATGCAAGAAAGAATATCACGGATGGTGTACTACTTTCAAGTAAAAACACATGCTAGATTTAAAAACAGGACTCTGAATTTCAGAAATTTCTTAACTAACATTTTTAATTTATCATTATTACACATACTCAAGGGAAAACTTGGAAATAACAAAATGGTTATTATTTATCTTTTCAAAGCCAGAGTACATCATGCGCACTATAAAAAAATCAAAGGAAATATTTATAAACCATCACATATATTTAGCCCATGCATTTACTTAATTGTGACAAGGGAAATTGTATTAAATAAATTATATTCTACCTTCAGGCAAATCTCATTCTAATTAAGGGTAAACATTTTGTAAATACTTAATATTTACTATTATATTGAAAACATCTCATGTTGTATAATGAAGTTTCACAGGAATGGCCCTAGTGGAACAATAATGGTTGTTAGAAACATGTTGCATTTAGCCTTGAGCAAAATCCTTTGCATTTACTTTAACTGTAGTAATCCGTTATCTAGAACTGTGCAACTGTATTTGCTAATATCACTAGTCCCTCACAAAAGCTGAAAAGCATAAGGATTAACAAGAACACTGTCTAAATGTGCGATTTCTTCTGGTAAACAAAGGAATTAATTGCTTAGATTGAAAAAAATAGTTGATGATAGTTACAAAAATTCCTGTCCATTATCTGTATTATCATACTCAGAATATACAACATTATAACTAATTTTAAAAACAGCATTTTAACTGCATTATATTATTGCTTTTAATTAATGTCATTATTTTATTAAAGGCCATAAAATCTTTTAAAGAAAT
>NW_006399897.1:1424971-1436821 GCF_000299155.1 Elephantulus edwardii | reverse complement strand
AAGAACAAACTGGGAGGAGGGTAGAGAGAATAGTGCAACAATGAATGAATGGAAACCCAAAATCTCTGTAAATGTTTATGAAAATTAATAAAATATAGAAAGACAAAAAAAGTTACAGTCTATAAAATTCAGTATACAGTTGCCATGAGCCATGAGTTTTTGTCATTACAAGAGATTTGTATAGTGCAATACACCCATTGGTCTCGTGGACCTTAATTATGGATTTAATTATGTCATACAATGGCCACATATGGCCAAATGGCTAGAGTATGTAAATAATACTTTTGTGGCAAAATAGACTTTACAAATGTGTTTAAGTTAAGGATCTGGTCTGAGTAGATTGTCCTGGATTACTTAGTTGAAACTGATGTAATTTCCAAAATGCTTAAAGTAATTAGAAAAGATATTGGATAATAACTACAGTCAGGGAGAGATTTCACGTATTACATCCTGTTAGCTTTGTGAATGTAGAAAAGACACTTGAGCCAAGAGAGCCAACTTATAGTTGAATATATTGGCAGATTCTTCTAGAAACTGGAAAAGGAAAGAACACTGACTTTTCTAGCATCTTCAGATAGAAACACAGTTTTACAGTAGCTCATGTTAGTCTTATGAGGCTATGTGGCAACTGTGAGATAAAATTTTTCCCTTGTTTTAAGCAGCAAAATGTGTGGTAATTTATTACAAAACAAAACCACATAAATATACTTACTTTAAGAGACTGTTAAAGTATTTCTTTTATAAATAGGTAGTCTTACGAAAGGTATTCTTCATATTCTATAACCAAAATAACATATTGCAACAGATTGAGCACAGTAGTAAATACAAAAAAACGAGATATGCTTGAATAATTTAGACATTAAAAAATACAAAAAATGTAAAATAATTGCACTTTTTTTGCTAATATTTATACTTTTTTAAAGTTTTGCTCCTAATAAAATATATATCATTTAAGTGTACATTGAAGGATTAAGTACCAAATTAAAATTACAAATATTTTAAAAGTGATAATTTATAATTTAATTTTAGCAATATGATAAATGTCAGTAATATATGATACATAAACAAAATTTCTTTTAGATTCCAAAATATTTATAAGGGTCAAAATATCCTGAAATTGACATACATTATGAAAACTGCTGCTCAAATACAAAGTTCAACATAGATTTTCATAAAATAGAGAAAAACATAAAAAATAAAATTTCTGTGCTTTTTTATATGTGTAGTTTGTGAGAATGTGTTTCAATTTTGTTGCCATTGCCATTTCCAGACAACAAAGAAGTGAAATTTCAGGTCAAGAGGTTATTTTTAACAAGGTAATCCTCTTAAATACAGCCCTTTGGCTAACATTTGGTTGGATGACCACATATAGCCACAAAAGATGCTAGCAAATACAGTCTTTTCTAGCCTATGGCCTTTAAAAGTTCTGTAATGGACAATAATATGAAAAGAGAAGTTAACACATTTAAACAAGAGATTTCAATAGACCTTCTTAGTATAGAATGAAAATCAATGAGAAAAACATGCTAAAGTAGTTAGTGATTAGGAAAATAAAACTATTGACAATTTTTTTACATTCTTTTAATTGGTATTCTGACAAAGTACTTTGTGTTTCACACTTTTTATTCTTTCACATTGTGTTTCATATAATCACCATCTTGCATTGCTTTATAAAATTAATCACCATTGGACCTTGCCCATTGTTACTCTGTCTTTTCACCGAGATTTTTCCCATTTTGCTTCCCTCTCTTCCACCACTCTCCAAACTGTTCAGCCCTTTCGTTTCACCATTACCTCTCCTCACCTTGACATTGGACATTGACACATTTATTTAATTAATCGGTATATATAGATATATATGTATATATATAGATATATATGTATATATATATGTGTGTGTGTGTGTGTATATATATATATATTTGGTATGCATCCTTAAGACCAACTCTCTCTATATATGTATATATATTGTTGGTCTTAAGGATGCATACCAAAATAAAAAATAAGAAATGTAATTGAAGAAAAAAAAAACCCAAAGGCATTAGAAAAAGAATGGCTATTGTATTAACAGTATCATAACTGTATTTTAGTCATGTTAAGTTGGGGAGTGGCATTTTATGAAGAAAGATATCATACTTGGTAAAGTAGAGGGCCAGGAAAGAAGAGGATCCTCAATGAGATAGATTTGCATAATAGCTGCAATGGTTGTCTTAAGCAGAGAGACAGTGAGAATGACTTAAAGTCATTGTTTTGCCCTCTCATGAATAGTGCTGCTTGTTGAAATCATTACATCTTCAAAATAAAAAACAAGAGTGACAATTTCAGAATGAAAGTACAACCAGGTATACTAATAAGAGAATAAACATATACGGTAAGTATAGCCCCATAAACAGGCATGCATATAATATTTTTATTGTTGTTGTTGTTGTTATGTGCCATTGAGTCGTTTCTGACTCATAGTGACCCTATGTACAAGAGCCCTAAACACCGTTCTATCGTGGGCCAATCTTGCTGTCTCAAACACATTCATTCCCACCACTCCACTCACAGAATAGATCCATCTCATTGAGGGTCTTCCTCTCCTGCGTTGTCCCTCTACTCTCCCAAACATGATGTCCCTCTCCAAGGACCAGTCCCTCCTTGCAACATGCCCAAAATATGTCAGACGGCGCTTCAGAATCCTTGACTCCAGGGAACATTCTGGCTTTACCCTCCCCAGGACAAAGCTGTTTGTTCTCCTAGCAGTCCATGGTATATTCAACACTTCTCCAGCACCACAGCTCAAAGGCATCACTTCTCTTTCTATCAACCCTATTCACTGTCCAACTCTCTGATGCATAGCACGTAACTGCAAAGACTATAGCCTGGATCAGGTGCAACTTAGTCTCCAGCCTGACATCGTTGAACTCAGTACTCTTGAGGGGTCCCTCAGAGCTGACTTTCCCAATGCAATTCGTATCCTGATTTCCTGACTGCTGGTACCAAGAGTGTTGACTGTGGAACTAAGTAAACTAAAACGGTTAACTATCTCAATCTCTTCACCATCCATAGTGATGCTGCCAATTCGCCCAGTGGTGAGAATCTTTGTTTTCTTGATATTGAGCTTCAATCCATATTGAAGACTGCAGTCATTGACCTTCTGCAGCAAGCACTTCAGGTCCTCCTCAGTTTCAGGTAGCAGGGTTGTGTCATCTGCATAACGCAAGTTGTTGATGATTCTTCCACCAATCCTGATGCCACATTCCTCCTCATACAGCCCAGCGTCTCGGATGATCTGTTCTGCATACAGATTGAAAAGGTATGGAGACAAAATACATCCCTGATGGACCCATTTCTTAATTTTGAACCATCCAGTGTCTCCCTGCTCTGTTCTGACGACTGCTTCTTGGTCCAAGTATAGGTTTTGCATTAGCACAATCAGATGTTCTGGGATTCCCGTTCTTCTCAGAGTCAGCCATATCTTGTTGTGATCCACACAGTCAAAAGCCTTTGTGTAATCAATGAAGCACAGATAGACATTCTTCTGGTATTCTCTGCTTTCTGCCAAGATCCATCTTACATTTGCTATATATGTGCACCTAAAATATATTAGTACAAAAAATGTCATATGCATGTGAATACACCAACATTTGTAGTTGGATATGTTGACATATTCTGTTTAGAAAATGAAAGATCAAATAAATGGAGTAAGCAAGAATATTGAAGGCAGAATGAAAGTAAAATTATAAATATCCTTAGTATATTTTCACACATAGACTCACAGTTATCTATGTAGACATTCAAGCTACAATGACCTACAATAAGAATTTCATTAAGAATCACTACAAATAATGTAATTTTCCTGCATGTGCTATTTGAAGTAGTCATTATAATTTTATTAGCTGCTTTTAGAACTACTATGGGCACTGTTATTACTGTTATGTGTTATCAACTCATAATGACTCTATTATGCATAACAGAACCAAACATGATCTAATCATGAATCTATCATGAATCTATCCTCACAATTGTGATTATGTTTGAGACCAATATACAGCCACTATGACAACCCATCTCATTAAGAGTCTTCTTTTTTAGCTGATTCTCTGTATCAAGGATGATGTCCTTCTCCAGGTACTAGTCTCTCCTAATCATATTCTCAAAGTGCATAGGATGGAATCTCACTATCCCAACTTCTCGGAAGCACTGCTCATGTAGTTCTTTGAAAACAGATTTGTTGATTTTTCTGGCAGTATATGATGTATTTATATAATACTTTTTACCAGTATCATAGAGTAAAGGCATCTATTATTTCCTGTTCTTTGTTACTTATCATCCATCATTTTCTTGCATACGAGGTGATTTAAAATATTTCAAATCAGTTAACACCTGAGTCTTCAAAGTTTACTCTTAAACACTTTAAAGATGTTTTTGGCAGAAGTTTTATCTAGTGAAATATTTTTATCTTTTCATTTTGTAATTGTTGTTACAATTAATGTTGATTGTGGATTCAAAGAAACTGAAATTGACAGTTTTCTCAATTTACAACAATATTGCTTATTGGAATAGTTTTATAAATTTTCTTTTTTAAATGTAGTTCATACCTAAGGCTGAAGTCTTTGGTCTTAATCAGTAAATGTTTTAATTTGTCTTCATTTTCAGCAAGTGACTTTGTGTAATCTACGTGTTGAACTTTGCTCATTAGTTTTCTTCCAGTCCTGATGTTACGTTCTTCTTCATATAATCCTTCTAGCTTCCTGGATTATTTGCTCAGCATACAGACAGAAAAATTTTGATAAAAGAATCCAAATGTGACACATAGTTTCTGATTTTAAACTATGCCACATCCCTTTATTTTGTTTTAATGCTACCTGAGTATAATGCTTAGAATTCCCTTTCTAACAATGTTATTTATGTTATTGATTCACACAGCTAAGCTCTTTGCATTGTCAGTCAAAGTATCTTTCTCCTACTCTGTGCTTTTAGCCAAGATTCAGCTGACATTGTAAGTCAGCAACAATGTCAGTGTTGTTTCACTTACTCCTCTGAATTCCTTTTGATTTTCTGATAGTTCCCTGTTGGTATACTGATGCAATATTTTTGAAATTATTCTTAGCAAAATTTTATTTTCATTTTCTATTAATGATTTTTTAATCATTTGTACAGTTTAGTCTTTTTTTTTCATTTTAATGGGATTAAGTATGAATCACTTTCAATTTTTTGACCAGGTATTCCAAACTTCTCAGTATATATGTATAAATGCATCTCGATTGGTTTTCATTCTCTCAACTCCTTGAGACTTATTTTTAAAATTATTTTTATTTTATATTGGTTAGCATACAAAATTTATATCTTATTATTTTCATTTGCATATATTGTGTTTCAGACTCCACCATTCACATTGAATTTCATACATTCATTCTCAACCACTGTGTTTTAATACACATTTTAGTGCAATCTGGATTTTCATTATATTTATTATGTATGTGTATAAGATATAATAAAATACAAGAATTATTTAAGAATAATGTTGTTGTTTTTGTTGTTATGTGCCATTGAGTCGCTTGTGACTCATAGTGATCCTGTGTACAAGAGCCCTAAACCCTGCTCTCTCCTTTGCCAACTTCATTGTGTCTGACACATCTACCCCCCATTACCCCAATTACTGAATCTATTTATCTCATTGAGGGTCTTCCTCTCTTGTGTTGTTCCTCCACCCTCCCAAACATGATGTTGTTTTCCAAGCACCGGTTCCTCTTTGTAACTTGTCCAAAGTATATCAGATGAAGCTTCAGAATCCTTGCCTCCAAGGAGCCGCCTGGTTTCACCCTCTCCAGGATGAATCTATTTGTTCTTCTAGCAGTCCGTGATATATTTAATGCTCTTCCCCATCACCACAGCTCAAAAGCATCCATTCTCCTTCTGTCATCCCTAGTCATTGTCCAGCTCTCTGACACATAGCAAGCAAGTACGTAGACTATAGCCTGGATTAGGCACACCTTAGTCTCCAGCCTGACGTTGTTGCTTTTCAGTACTCTGAAGATGTCCTTGACAGCTGACTTTCCCAATGCAATTAATTTCTTGATTTCCTGGCTGCTGATACCAAGAAAGAGTGCTGATGATTGTAGAGCCAGGTAAACTAAAACTGTTAACAACCTCAATCTCTTCACCGTCCATAATGATGCTGCGAATTGACCCATTGATGAGACTATTTGTTTTCTTGATGTTGAGTTTCAATCCATATTGAAAGCTGTCGTCCTTGACCTTATGCAGCAAGTGCTTTGGGTCCTCCTCAGTTTCAGCAAACAGGGTTGTGTCATCTGCATAATGCAGATGTCTGATGAATCTTCCTCTAATCCTGATGCCACATTTCTCCTCATACGCAGCATAATGGATGATCTGTTCTTCATATGGATTGAAAAGTTATGGAGACAGAATATACCGCTAGTAGACACCCTTCCTGATTTTGAAATATGCAGTGTCTCCTTCCTCCGTTCTGATGACGGTCACCTGGTTCAAGTATAGGTTTTGGACAAGCACAATCAAATGTTCTGTGATTTCCATTCTTAGAGTTAGCCACAATTTTTTTGTGATCCACACAGTCAAAAGCCTTTGCATAGTAAATGAAACACAGATAGACATTTCACTGATACTCTATACTTCAGTCAAGATCCATCTAACATTAGCTATAATATTCCTAATACCACAGCCTCTTCTAAACCCAGACTGAACATCTGATAGTTCTCTGTTGACATGTTGTTCAAGTTGTTTTTTGTATAATTTTCAGCAGAATCTTGCTTGCATGTGATATTAATGATATTATTAGGTAATTTCTGCACTCTGTCAGGTCACCTTTCTTTGGAATGGGAACAAATATTCATCTCTTCTGGTCAGTTGGCCGGGTTGCTGTCCTCCAGATTTCTTGGCACAACTTAGCACATCCAGGGCAGCATCTGTTTGTTGAAATATGTCAATTGATATGCCGTCAATTCCTGGGGCATTGGGGTTTTTTTGCCAATTCATAATAATTATTTAAGTTCACATGAGCTTACTGAAAATGTCAATCACATTTTCCAGAAACTAATCAGTTAATTACTTACCTTTTTATATTAAAAAGAAGACATATATGAACATAGAATAATTTTATTGTGAAAATTATTAAGAAAGGATGAAAAAATGAGCAATTTTTATTTAATAAACATAGTTTTCTAAATAGAGTGTTTGCCAAAGAAATTGATCATAGCATCAAAATTAATAAATTAGAACTATATATACCTCTCGAATTCAAAGTAAGCACATACCTTTAAAGAAGAAGTGGGATTTAATCACTGAGAAGGAAAAAGATAGTCTGTATCATACTAATTGCCGTCTATTTCTTAGAAAGAGTGATAATCAAACTTACGTACTTTCCTTTTAACAATTCAATGAACTGTAGAATTAAGGATTGTTTTAACCAGGTGTTGATGTTGTTATTGTTAGCCATTATAGAATTGAACCCAGTTAATAATAATTCTATGACAATTTAGTGAAATGTTCATTATATACCATCTGCAAGGTATCCATTGGTTGATTTTCAAAAGGGGATCACTATGCTCTTTTTCCTAATAAGAACAAAAAGTCATTACAAGATACAGAGGAAATAAAAGACCAATTTGAATGTCAGAAGAGACTCTGAAAATTACACTAGAATGTCAAGAGGCCAAAATGAAGACAAGAAATGCTGAAGTAAAATATATGAACAGAAGATTTCAAAGGGTAACTCAAGAAGACAAAACAATGTATTCTAACAAAATATGTGAAGAGTTAGAATATTTTTTAAAAAAGGAAGAATTCACTCAGCATTTCTCAAGTGGAAAGAACTGAAAGTAAATTCAAGCCTCTAATTGTAACAGTGAAGGATAAGCACTGTCTTTAAATAACCCAGGAAGTATCAAAAGAAGGAAGGAATATAATCACAGTACAAAAAGGATTTGGCTGATGTGGAATAATTTTAGAAATTTGTATATGAATAAGAACCAGTGCTAACGAAAAAAGAAGTTTAAGCTGCGTTGAAGTCATTTGCAAAAAATAAGTACCCAGGAATTTATGGAATACCAATTGACATGTTTGAACAACAACAACAACAACAAAAATGCAGCCCTAGACGTGCTCACCAGTCTATGACAAGAATCCAGAGGAGTGTTACCTTACCTGACTGACTGAAAGAGATTCATGTTTGTTTCTATTTCAAAAAAAGGTGTCCCAACTGAATGTGGAAATTACTGAGCAATATTATAGGCAAGAAAAATCTTACTGAATAATGTCTGTAACTGTACATCAACAGAGAACTGCCAGAAATTAAAGCCAGATTTAAAGAAGCATGATTTCATTGCTGATTTCATATGGACCTTGCCAAAAGGTAGAGACTATCAATAGAATGTCTATTTATGTTGTGACAGTGTCTATTTACCATGTGACAGTGAATAACACTGAGAAGAAAAGGAATTCCAGAACATTTAATTGTGCTTATGTGAATAGTATGCCTAGACTAAAAAGCTATTACAAAAACAGTGCAAAGGGAACGAATATTGCATGGTTAAAATCGAGAAATGTTTGTGTCAAGGCTGTATCTTTTTCCATATCTATTCAATCTATAGGCACACTAAATCATTCAAGAACCTTGATTATATGGGAAAGTATGTGGTATCAAGTTTTGAATAAAACTTATTAATAATCTGCTTTATGTAGATGACACACCTAGCTTGCTCATTAAATGAAGAGGAATTGAAACACTTACTGCAGAAGACTTGTTACAGAGTTGAGTATGACTCATAACGATCCTAAAAACAACCAATCTGCATATTCTTCTAGCTTGTGCAATCTTCATAATCAGTGAAATGCTCAAGTACATTGGTGCAGTCTTTATATCAAACTACCTTTTTGAGGGTTTTCCTCTTTTTTACAGCCCCTCAGCCATTCCAAGCACTGTGTCCTTCTCTAAGAAAATGGCGTCTCCTGGAAATATGCCAAAGTATGTGAAATAAAGCATTATAGTCTTGGCTCCCAAGAAAATAATTTGTTCTTTTGGCAATCCATGGACTGATCCAGTCTCACTGACTCTTAACACCTACTTCCATTGTCCTACTTACGGTATCATTCCTTCTCATCTGGGGTCTTCTTCTCCTGGGCTGTCCCGCCACCTTTCTTTGAGTGATGTTCATCTCTAAGGACTGGTCCCTCCTATCTAAGTTCCCAAAGTATATGAGACAGACCTTCAAAATTCTAGTCTCCAAGGAAAAACTTCATTTCACCCTATCCAAGTCCTATTTGTTTTCTTGGCAGTCCATAGTATGTTCAAGACTCTTCTACAATGTCACAACTCAGAAGCATCAATTCTTTTCCTGTCATCCTTGGACATTATCCAGCTCTCTGATGCATAACAAGTAATTGCAAAGACCATGGCCTAGATTAGGCACACATCAGTCTCTAGAATAACAGCATTGACTTTCAGTACTCTGGAGAGGTTCCTGACAACAGATTTTACCAGTGCAATTCACCCTTTGATTTCCTAACTTCCGGTGCCAGGAGAAGTTATTGTTGCTGAAAAAGCTGAGATTGTTAACAATCTCAATCTCTTCTCCAACTATCATGGTGTTACCAATTGGCCTAGCGGTGAGAATCTTCATTTTTTTTATATATTCAGCTTCAATTCATATTGAAGACTACAGTCTTTGACCTACTGAAGCAAGCATGTCAGGCTCTCCTCAGTTTCAGCAAGCAGGGTTGTGCTATCTGCATAATGTAAATTGTTAATAAGTCTTCCTCCAATCTTAATGCCATTTCATAAAGCCCAGCCAATTATGTGTTTTAATGATATGTATAAAGAATTGGAATCCGATAATAAAAAAGGCCAAACTAGCTCGACATTTCTTTTTCCCCCTCTCTCTCTTTTTTTATATTTTGTTGTGTACTGACTGGTACAGGAGGAGGTTATTTCTTGTTCTCTAGCAGAGCTTCTGGTAGATTGTAACCACGTACCTTCGAGGTGACAGCACAGCTTCTTGCTATTAGGTCACCAGAGCTCCCTTCTGCATTTTTTTAAGCTGAAAGAACTAAAGAACAAAACTTACGCCTTGAGTTGCAATACCTAAGGATACTATGGGTAGAGTATTGAATGATCCAGAAAGCATTAAAAGAAGATGGAAGGAGTATACAGAGTCACTGTACCAAGAAGAATTGGCTGACAAAGAATAATTTCAAGAAACAACACATGAACATGAGGCAATGGTGATGAAGGAGGAAGTACAGGATGCGCTGAAGGACTTGGCAAAAAATAAAGCCCCAGGAATTGATGGACTACCCATTGTAGTATTTCAGCAAACAGATGCTGTCCCAGATGTGCTCACAAGTTTGTGCCAAGAAATCTGGAGGATAAATACCTGCCAACTAACTGGAAAATATCCATATTTATTCCCATTCAAAAAAAGAAAGGTGACCCAACAGAGTGTGGAAATTATTGTACAATATGACTCATATCACATTCAAACAATATGCTGCTGGAGATCATCTAGAAAGAACGAAAACAGTAGTACTTTGACAGAGAACTACCAGAAATACAAGCTAGGTCATGGCATGAGAAACATTATCGCCAAAGTCAAATGGATCTTGGCAGAGAGCAAAGAGTACTAGAGGGATATCTATCTGTGTTTCATTAATTATGCAAAGGCATTTGACTGTTTGGATCACAAAATATTATGATTAACCTTGAGGAGAATGTGAATACCAGAACACTTGCTCGTCCTTATGCAAAACCCATACTTGGACCAGGAAGCAGTCCTCAAAATAGAGCAGGGAAATACTGCATGGTGCAAAATGAGGAATGGAGTGTGTCAGGGATGTGTCCTTTTCAATCTATACGCAGACTAACTCATTAAAAAAATCCTATCATTTTATCTTCAGGCTCGTTTCTCTCACTAAGCCCATGTTTTCTGGGAATAGATCTTTCTTCATTCCCCACTTTTTAATTTGCATCCTGTTATTATTTATTATTATTATTATTATTATTAATTATTATTATTCATCCCAGTTGTGTCTTTCATTGCTTTCTGACTGCAGATTTTGATAGAAATCATTTATATCCTTCTATTGGTCTCTAAAAAGAACAGAGCAAGGGAAAACTGCATGGTTCAAAATTGGGAAGGGCGTACGCCAGGGATGTGTCCTGTCTCCATACCTTTTCAACCTGTATTAAGAGCAGATTATCCGAGAGGCTGGGCTCTATGAGGAGAATTGTGGGATCAAGGTTGGCGGAAGATCTATCAATCTGCATTATGCAGATGACACAACCCTGCTTGCTGAAACTGAGGCGGACCTGAAGCGCTTGCTGCAGAGGGTCAAGACTGCCTCCAATATGGATAGAGGCTCAATGTCAAGAAGACAAAGATTTTCATCACTGGGCCAATTGGCAGCATCAGGATGGATGGTGAAGAGTTTGAGATTGTTCATAGTTTTAGTTTGCTTGGCTCCACAGTCAACACTCTTGGCACCAGTAGCAGGAAATTAAAAGGCATATTGCCATGGGAAAGTCTGCTGTTAGGGACCTCTCCAAAGTAATGAAGAGCAATGGTGTCTCTCTGAACACTAAGGTGTGTCTGATACAGGCTATGGTCTTTGCAATCACTTGTTATGCATCAGAGAGTTGGACAATGAATGATCAAGTAGGATAGAAGGAGAATTGAGCCTTTGAGCTGTGGTGCTGGAGCAGAGTATTGAGAGTACCATGGAGTGCTAAGAAAACAAACAGATTCATCCTGGAAAGGGTTAAACTGGGTGGCTCCTTGGAGGCAAGGACTCTGAGGCTCCATCTAACACACTTTGGACATGTTGTAAGGA